>NC_091231.1:20860286-20900110 GCF_040958095.1 Procambarus clarkii | reverse complement strand
ATGAACATGTTCATATTTCATAAATTTCTCAGCTGTCAACTGACAGCAATCCTCAATATCAGGAAACATACATCCTATCCTTACTGACATAGCTAAATAACATGTCCCTACTCTACCATCAAAAACTAGCTATTAAACTCTCTTGGCTCTTCACTAGCCAAGTCCATGTGTCCTCTAGAGCCGGCCACACCGTGCTCAAACAAACATTAAAGTTATATCATCAGACTGAACTTTCAGTCATCCGGGAGCGTACTACGGAACTATCAGTACACATCCGTGTACTAACCACTCCCCATCAAGGAACACACCTAACGTTTATTACATGTATCTAAAAATAAAAAAAATTCCTATACTATATCACAGGTTTCAGCTGACTGTACAGCCAAGTGTTCTCACTCACTAGAAGTGTCAATGTTTATATTGGTCCGCCTCTCCTGTGTTCAAACATTCTGAAAAAAATAGCACAACATAATTTTCCATAACCGTTTGTTCTGGGCTGAGACAATTACACAGGGGCTTCGATTTTGATTACTGACCAATTTATAGAGTAAATTTTCATATATTATACCAGAATTATTTTAAATCTGTTTTTCAACATTTATAAAGATTGATTCTAACTCTGTTTTTCAACATTTAAACAAAAGTGTCCAGATGTTCTTTACACAGATGTTCAGAGCCAACTTTGTTGTTTGTATCAATTGTTCATATTGAGTAATCGAAAAAAAAAATCGATGCTGCTGGATGCTGAATGTAGTCGCTGACGATGACGGTGTCGATCTTGCTTCTTCTCATGTGTAGACATCAATACCTGGTCCTCTTGTACTCCCATCCGGTACTCCTGAATGACGACAGAGTGTAGTAGAGCGGAGTGCCAAGTGACAGCTGTAGAATACTGTTACTTCGGCCATTAATCTTGCTCTCGACAGTCCACACGCCTTCATATCAATCACAGTTCACACGGCAGTCTTGATGTTAAACTTGTCGCAGATGACCACAGCAGAGCAGGACTGGATGTACCAACGGTGTCTCTTAGCAGGAGTGGTGTCAGAAGGTCGTAGAGGCGGGTTGCTTGTTTGCAGAACAGGTGAATCTCGTCTTCCATCATTGCTCACGTCATCTCAGGCGTTTCTTGATGTCACCAGGTTACTAGGCCGTAAACACCAACTGTGTATACCCTCGTACCGCCGACTTTAGGCCAAAGGAGACAATTTTGCGACCTTCTATTGGCGAGTCCCGGTACTCTGTAGGGAAACCGTGCCTTCCACCTGTGACCGCCTTACTTCCGCTTTCTTGTTACTTCAGATGACGTAATCATTAATCTTCCGGCGAAATTCTTGAGTACTGCTACGTGCTTTCCATTTCTTGACCTCTCCTCCAACACTGCTGGAATGGCTGCAGTCTTGATGACGCAGCAGGTGGGTAGTGGTGATCTCGAGACAGCTACCCCGGCGTTGTATGGCACCTCCGGTGACTGCTATAATGTGGACAGCTCGCTGGCCCTGACAACCTCGTTAGTGACGTGAGGCGTCGGCCGGGTGACTCTTGGACAGTCACTCATCCCCAAAGTAACTGATGTATGGGTTACTGGGTCTGGTGGGGGGAGGGCTTTGTGTAACGTGCCTCCCCCCTCGGTCTTTACAGACAAGGGTTCACGTGTGGCTGGAACAACTGGGTCGGTGTACCAATCAGACCTGGGAACAGACAGACACAACACAGCGGAAGCATAGATATACTCTGGGTTTGGTGGAGGTGGAACCCCAGAGCACGGTAAAAGTTGCTACCTGAGTCAAGTATAGACATAGTACATCTCATTGCCTTTACAGGAAAATCTAATGAATACTAAATTATACTAACCAAGGAAGTTACTTTACTGTATAGCGCGAGATCTCGTCACCATAGGGTGGCGAGACTGCACCTGACTACTGATGAGCGATGACAGAGGGTCATCCTCATCTTCTGACTCGTCGGTGAAGCCATGAGTCAGCACTGCTGAGTCAGGAACTAGACCCGCTGAAGGCAGTTCTAATTCCTCTCTAGCATGATAATGTTTCAATTTATTCACGTGAATTGTCCTTTCCACCTGGTCCTCGAACACTCCTTTTATAACAAGATTAACCGGCCCCGCCCTTTTAATTACTCTATATGGTCCTCGCCACCTCGGAGCTAGTTTCCTGCTCTGATTGGCGGGCGCAGCCTCATTCACTCTCAATACGAGGCTTCCTTCCTTCAACTCAAGAGGGCGCACTTTCTTGTCATAAAAATGAGCATACCGAGTCCGTGCCTTCTTGGACGCTTCAGCTGCAATATTCCATGCATTTCTCATTTTACCAAGGACCTCTGAAGGATAGTCCTCCCCGTATGCAACATTATGTCTGTTAAGCAGACCTGAGGGAAATTGCATGAATTACCAGTAAACAAATGAAGTGGTTGGGTGTTAATTGATTGGTGGATGGCAGTATTCAAGGCGAACTGAACATAGGGTAGGTGTTCATCCCAGGTGTTTGCATCATGTTCAGCAAGGATTGCAAGCATATCCTTGACTGAACGATTAGTCCGTTCCGTCATTCCGTTTGCTTGTGGGTGGTAGGCTGTTGTAAAAGCCGAAGTTGTCTCTAAAATCTTACAAACTTCTCTAAATATATTCCCATTGAATTCTTGACCCCGGTCAGAGACTAAAACTTTAGGAGGTCCGAATACAGTAACGAACCTACGCAAGAACGCATCTGCAACCGTACGAGAATCCTTCTGAGGTAATGCAACTAGTGTAGTGTATCTAGACAGATGGTCAACTAGCACCAACACATATCTGTTACCTGAATGACTGTGGTGTAAATCAATCAGATCGGCCCCCACACGATCTAACGGTTCACGAATTTCAGGAAATTCCTGAAGTGGGGCTTGTACCTTAAGGGTACCTTTCCTCCTCTGGCAACGAGGGCACGACTTCACGAAATTGATTACCTCAGAAAGTAATCCTGGAAAATAAAATAGAGACTTTGCTTTTAAGTGCGTTTTAAAGATCCCCGGATGCCCTGCAATTTTTGAAGCATGCGCAAGCTTTAACGCTGATGACCGCAACGCGTCCGGAATAACTAGCTGAAATACTGCCCTATCATTCTGGCTATTAACATAATACAGGACGCCCTGTTTCATCTCAAAATCATGTATAGGTAAATTCTTTTTCTTTTTGGGTATTTTCCTCCCTCTAAATACTCAATAATCTCTTTCCATCTAGGCTCGTCATCTGGTATTCTCTCATTTTATCTGATGGAATGGTTTCAATGTTTTCATTAATCTGATGCCGCTATATTTCTACTTAGCGTATCTGGCACAACATGTGCTGGACCAGGCTTGTACAAGATCTGGAATGAGTGGGCCGAAAGTTCGTGAGACCAGCGTGACATTCGTGGGCATTTCGTTCGCTTTTTAAATATGTGTGTTAACGCTCGATGGTCTGTGTAGATTACAAAATGCCGCTGAAATAGGTAAGGCTCGAAATACCTAACTGATTCTACTACTGCCAGTGCCTCCCGATCCGTAGCTGAATAACGAACTTCAGGTCCTTTGACCTTCCTACTGAAATAGGCTACTGGATGGGGTAAATTATCTGCGTCTCGCTGAATTAAGCACCCGCCAATAGCAATACCGCTGGCGTCAGTGTGCACTTCCCACTCTTTCTCAAAATCAGGAATAGCCAATACCGGTGTCGTGATTAGTTGGTCTTTCAGTTTGCGATAGGCCTCGTCATGTTCTGATTTCCACACAAACTTCGCATTTTTCTTTGTCAGATCAGTCAGGGGTGCTGAAATGCCAGCGAAACCTTCAATGTGACGACGAAAATATCCGGCCGCCCCCAAAAACCTACGCACGTCCTTTGCTGTCCTTGGAGTAGGCATGTCAGCAATGGCGCGGCAAGAATCTGGGTCAGGTCGGATACCGTCTGGGCACACCTGGAACCCCAGAAATTTGAATTTCTGAGCCGCCAGGTGCACTTCTGAACATTCAGCCTGAAACCTGCCTGATCTAACAACTTCAAAGTCTCAGTCAAGTCCTGTAGGTGTTCCTCAAACGTCCTGGAATATATCACAACATCATCCAGGTACGCTAAAGAATGCCTACCCAGTACCGGACTAAGGATAAAGTTGATGGCCCTCTGAAACGACGAAGGCGCTGTCTTCAAACCAAACGGCATCCTACGGAATTGATAAGTGTGCCTACCATCCGAGAATGCTGTTTTTTCCTATCCTGTTCTGCCACCGGAATCGCCCAATACGCCGATTTTGCGTCAAGAGTTGAGAAATACTTAGCAGCACCAAATTGATCTATTATCTCCTGTATTCGGGGCAACGGATACACATCACCCTTAGTTAGTTCGTTCACCTTCCGGTAGTCAACACAGAAACGATAACTACCGTCCGGTTTCCGAACTAGCACAACAGGAGAGAGCCACGGTGACGTACTAGGCTCTATCACGCCCTGTCTCAACATTTTCTGGCACTCCTCCCTGATAATGTTCTTTGCCTGTTCCGGCAACCTCCACTGTCTTGTGTACACAGGCAAATGGTCACCAGTTGGAATGGTGTGCTCGATCTTATCAAGGAGACCAATCTGGTCATCCTCTGTCGCAAACAATTTCGGGAATTTTCGTAAAACTCCTCTCAGTGCCTTCCTATCCGCCTGTGCAACATGTTGCAAATCAAGTGCTGAAATTAATTTTTCCACTTCCTCTACATTCTGTGCAACATTTCTCGTCGTATTGTACTTTGGATGGTGTTTTAGTGTTCAACATATTCAGTGCACTACATTGTGCAGTGACGGCTGGCGTCTCAGCTGACTCATGGTGAAAGATTTCTGTGTCCTCCACCATGGTTCCCTGAGATACCCTATCACCTGCCCTGAAGCGAAAAGTCTTATGTGAAAGATTGACAACTGGAATGAGTGCACCTTTATCGAGCACTACAACTAAGTGATGAGGAATTAATAAACTATCACATCTCCCAGCCACCTGAAGGGTGGTACCTGGTTGTATGTGACGTCCCACGGCTACTTTAATAAATTTAACAGAATGTGGTGGGCAACTCTGTTTGGTCAATGCATGCAATGCGCATGACCTCTTAACTGTGTCTGGAAGAGACTTAAAAATCAATTTTGGATAGTGCGCATTATATTTCAGCTTCCTCTTAATTGAAGCTACAACTGGGGGATGGTCGATCATCTCCACTGGGTAGGAAGTCTGTCCCAACTGCAACCTGCAGTTCCTAGCCCCTTTTTGAGCAGACAAGGAATAATCAAATCGCGACAGAAAATCAGTTCCCATTAAGATGTGACCAGGAAAATCAAGGTTCTCTACGATCGTACATGTGTGAGGCTGCAATTCCCCATCAATCTCAAAATTAACTGTACCTTGACCTACGATCTCAATCTTTTCCCCATTGACTGCTGTTAATGTCTTTGCGCAACGTTGAAGACGTGCATACTTAAAATTGCTGAAGGCTGACTTTTTAATTACCGTTGCCTGGCTTCCTGTATCAACAAAAGCTGTCAATCTCACACCTTCCACTTTCACCTCAAAAGTAGGCCTACCATCACTAGGAGCCTGCTTTCATGCTTTCGTAGGAGTGACTTCGCAATCCCTCTGTATATGCCCGCGCTTCCAGCAGGAGTAACACCTCCGCGGATCTCTGTTGGTACCCCGCGCAGGGTGGCTCGAACTTGCAGCTGAGGGCTGCTTCCCGCCTGATGAACCCGCGCCACAGTTCCTCGGCTTGGCTCCCTCGCCTTTACTTAACGCCTCTACGTATGGCGACAACTGAGTGCCCGGCGTCTCCGTGCGCATCTGCCTGTCTAAGGCTGTGGCGGCCTGGGGTTGGGGTTGAGGTATGGTGTGGGTGGCCTGGGGTTGGGGTGTGGATGGGTTGGGGTTGAGGTATGGTGTGGGTGGCCTCGGGTTGGGGTGTGGATTGAGGTTGGGGTGGGTATGGGGTGGCCTGGGGCTGGAATGGGTATGGGTATGGGTATGGGGTGGCCTGGGGTTGGAATGGGTATGGGTATGGGGTGGCCTGGGGTTGGTATGGGTATGGGGTGGCCTGGGGTTGGTATGGGTATGGGGTGGCCTGGGGTTGGAATGGGTATGGAGTGGCCTGGGGTTGGGGGAAGGGTTGGTATGGGAACTGAGGATGGGGTTGGTATGGGAATTGAGGATGGGGTTGGTATGGGAATTGAGGATGGGGTTGGGGTTGTTGTAGTGACGGATGAGGTGTACCTAGGTGGTCCCCAGTGGTGTCGGAAGAGGTGCTGTCCTCTACACTTCCACTTCCACTCCCACTGGTCCCCACTGACTGGTCATTATCTGGGTTAAACATTTTCTGTGATTCCTGGTGTGCCACGTCTCTTCTAAACTACCCTTTAGTACACCCTCGACCCGGACTCACTACAACCGTGATCTTACACAAATAAAAAAAAATCACAACTCTATTCTAAGAGAAAACTACTAAATTCCCAAAATAGGAAATACAACGATTTATCGAGAGAATCGCTGAAGTGAATCCAATGAATGAGTGTCTGCCCCGCACTCGTGTCTGACCGTGAAATATCCCGCAGTTCTATTGCTGAAACCTAAGTCCTTTACGTTAAAAAAAATTAAAGAATCTAATTTATATAAAACAATTTAAATGATAACGCAACTAACGCGCAGCACTCGTGATGGATTAATAAAGAATATTTACTGTACTTGAATACTAAACGCGCTTGAAGTGAGCAGCGTGGCCACTGATGACTGATGGAGCGGGACCAGCTGCGCTGAAAAAAACTAAGTCCCGCGCTTTTTCGCTTAAACGCTGAAAAATCAAAATTTTTGTTCTGAAGGAAAATAACTAGTTTTACGTTAATAAACCGCTCTAGCGATTAATATAGACACCCAGGACCTATATGCTTACTAAAAATTGAATTTTTATCAAAAACTGCGTTTTTACTCAATTGCTGGACTCTGCCAATTTTTCTGACTCCGAGGGAAAAAAATTTCTATCACCCCAAATATCACAAAACTCCTTTAATTCACAAAAATTTGGGTTTCTCGTTCCAGATATAAATACGTTATTATTTACTACTGACGTTGTATGCAGAACAATACTGACACTTCGGGCGGTTTCAACACTCACTAATTCGAATTTTCGTCAAAATCCGAGATTTTCACCTCAAATGGACTCTGACAAAATTACAACACGATTTTCTCGAAAAATAACTAAATTCGGCAAAAATGTAATTATCACTGTTTAATGCTTTACGAACAGAATTACGTCCCTTGCGCGCACTAGAGAGTAATACTGACCCCAGAATATACACGAAACATGAAAATTAGAATTTCCGCCAAAAAGTCAGATTCTAGCCCAAGCTGGACTTAGAAAATTTTCCACCTACGTTTCTACTGAAAACAGAATTCTAAGTCTACAAACACAATTCTACCGTCTTACTGGTAAAAACTAGAAAATATCACTCGCATCGACTGGGAATCCTAATGACGCCCAGATCATACACGTGACCCACGAATACAAATTAATTACAGTTAACGACTTTCCGACATTGACTTAGCCGAAAACTTATCCCAAAATACTTAGAAATATTCCACGGACAAATAACATTTACACGCAACTTACTATCCCTTAAACTCCTTCACTTATCTATCGTGACCGACATATAGCCCTAAGTCCAGAGGATTAACAACGCCTCTGACTTAGACTAACAAACAGGGAATAACAAAACTTAACGTACGCACTTAGCCTAATATGCAAGAAAATGCTAAACACTTGAAAAAATTTTAACCGGGGATTGAATTTAGGGGAAAAAAATTAATCTAGAACAACGCAAATAAACGGAAATTACTTTATAAATTTAAGTATACTTAATTCAAAAATGCACTCGACTTAATCTTATAATTGTTCCTACCGGCTCGCCGTACCACACCTAGCCTAGGGCCACACCATCTAGGTTCCAACAGAGCGACACGCAGCTTTCAGCAACAATTATGACTAGGGACGACTCAACCTCCACTAAGTGTGCGATCACTTAGTTGTTGAATCGCTGCTAGGTAGGTTACTAGTCCGTCCCTCGGAGGCCGCAACGCCCTTCACGGATTACGTTTTTCCTAGCGTTTTGGGTCGTCTAATAACGCCCTCGGACTATCTACTGGCGTCCCACAGATATATCCGCCCCCGACAGCCCTCAAGGAACTGCTGTTGAGAGTATGGCGGCTCCCAACACCTCTGAATTAATTGCAATGGGTCGAGTATGGTACCCAGTCCAATCAACTCGGAGCGGTCTCCTTTTCAATAAATCTATTTTAACAGCCTAATCTTACTAACTAAACCTTAATCATATCAGCCCGCATGACCCAAGATTCGCCAATCCCCACTCAAACGCACTTGTGGGGCGCACTGCTAATCCTGGCCCGCGGCTGTCTCCTTAGCATCCGCGCACGTGTTCGAACGGCTAGACGCGTGAGCCTTTCAACAATTTCAAACAAAATTGTTGAAACCACCGCTGTGCACCATTGTAACACGGGTTTTTCCTCTCTTTACTTCCTTCTTTCTACTCCCTCTACCCGTATTCTTACTTTTATTTCTACCAAGGGACTCCAAAACTTTTACCAAAGCCAACTCCACGCCACGTGGTCCTAAGACGATTGACCGACTTAGGATTCTACACCCAGTATGACGTGACCTAAGCTCTGAACAAAACCCTAGAGTCACCTCTGCTGCCACCACCAGACCAGTAATACAAGAGCAATGATCGAGGTCTGGATCGATCACGCTAATTAATCAACCTAGGGGCTTGATCCCCACTATAAACGATGACCTTGAGTGTGGAATAAATTACACGGTAATGATAATTCCGATTCGATGTTAGAATCGGCGCCCAATGCAACTCTGCCTCGTGTGGACCACGTGACCAGGACAAGTATACACATAAAACACATGGAAACAATAAAATGCAAATTAATAACAAATTTAATTTATTAAAAGAAAACTAAAACAAAATCTAAATGTGTTCACTCCCTATCACTTTAACACTCCCTACTTGACCTGAGTGGCAAATGAGACTATTTCTATACTAACATAGCAACTATACCTTGGGCGACCAGCTAGATGTTGGGCTGGTCTTGGGGAGAGGTAAGATGTTTGACCTCTCCCAGCTGCTCCGTGACCACACTGATTTTTCCTTGTCTGGACTACCCCAGACAGAGTATTGTATTTCCGCATCGCTTACCCAGTTACTAGCAAGGTTTAAGTTATAACAATTAACTCTGTTGTACTTAATTGATCCAGACTGGTTGAATTATTTTACTGAATTAAATTACAAACATCTAACGGCAGAGCTGTTCCCGATCACAAAAATGGTTATTAAAACTTTGAGAAATATAGACATGTCAACCCTGCTGACCTATGACCGCCGGTCACTCCGCTTAAAAGTTAGATCTGATTCGTGACGTCACTGATGGTGACTTAAACTCAATAATTAGAATACTCTTGATATTGTATCCAGTACTATTATACAATACAATTTTAATGCAAAATGAATAAAGGCTAATTTTCTCTAAATTACTGAATACTATAGGATGATTCATTATACGCAGCTATGAACAAAGCGTCGGTTATTTCCACCGCGAATTCCCCTGGGGGTCAGGTCACCATGCGGCTCAGCTTCCCATTCTCTTTTGTCGATAAACCACTCTGGATAATTCTTACAACAGCCTAGTCTGTTACAAGAAGTCAACACCAACAATCAACAGCCAATTAATGCACAACTATATTCTACCCACCTCAAGACTCCGCTCCAATATAGAAGCATCAAGAAATATGGACCAATAGGCTTTCTACAAATCACTTTCATTCAATACCCATTGTTTCGTGTTCTGTCTTGTGTTTAGGCATTTAATACCCTATTAATACCACCTCACCCCATCCACCTAACTCAAATGTAGATATAAACAAATCGAAGATGTGTAAGTTCTATTCAGTTGTGTATGTGTAAGCTAAAGTCTTTGAAAATGTAATAAGTTTTACGAAACGCGCTCAAGTGTCGTGTCAGACTAGAAATAAAAATGAATTTTGGAGAATTGATTTTTGAATTACCACTAATAGTGAAAAGAAACGTACGAAAGATCGAGAAAATTCGTTTTAGAATTATTAATCTTACTTTTTCGGTCATATTTAATAATATATTATATATATATATATATATATATATATATATTATATAATATATATATATATATATATATATATATATATTATATATATATATATGTCGTTAATAAATTAATTAATTTATTAACGACAATTTAATAAATTAAGTAGTTAATATTTTGCATTTTTATTGTTTCCATGTGTTTTATGTGTATACTTGTCCTGGTCACGTGGTCCACACAAGGCAGAGTTGGATTGGGCGCCGATTCTAACATCGATTCTAACATCGAATCATTCCCATGTAATTAATTTCACACTCTTAAGTTCCACGGTCATCGGTTATAGTGGGGATCAAGCCCCAAGGTTGATTAATTAGCGTGATCGATCCAGACCTCGATCATTGCTCGGTGTTGCTGGTCTGGTGGTGGCAGCGTAGAGGCGACTCTAGAGTTTTGCTCAAAGCCTAGGTCACGTCATACTGGGTGTAGAATCCTAAGTCGGTCAATCGTCTTAGGAGCACGTGGCGTGGAGTTGGTTTTGGTAAAAGTTTTGGAGTCCCTTGGTAGAGAATAAAAAGTAAGAATACGGGTAGAGGGTAAAGAAGGAAGATAAGTAGAGAGAGGAACCCTAACCCGTGTTACACCTACCTAACCTAACCTAACCTATCTTTGTAGGTTAGGTTAGGTTAGGTAGCCGAAAAAGTTAGGTTAGGTTAGGTTATGTAGGTTAGGTAGTCGAAAAAACATGAATTCATGAAAACTTGGCTTATTAGGCAAATCGGGCCTTACATAGTAGGCTGAGAAGTGCGTTCTGGCTACTAGGTACGACATATATATATTATATATATATATATATATATATATATATATATATATATATATGTCGTACCTAGTAGCCAGAACTCACTTCTCAGCCTACTATGCAAGGCCCGATTTGCCTAATAAGCCTAGTTTTCATGAATTAATGTTTTTTCGACTACCTAACCTACCTAACCTAACCTAACGTTTTCGGCTACCTAACCTAACCTAACCTATAAAGATAGGTTAGGTAAGGTTAGGTAGGGTTGGTTAGGTTCGGTCATATATCTACGTTAATTTTAACTCCAATAAAAAAAATTGACCTCATACATAATGAAATGGGTAGCTTTATCATTTCATAAGAAAAAAATTAGAGAAAACATATTAATTTAGTAAAACTTGGCTTATTAGGCAAATCGGGCCTTGCATTGTAGGCTGAGAAGTGAGTTCTGGCTATTAGGTACGACATATATATATATATATATATATATATATATATATATATATATATATGTCGTACCTAGTAGCCAGAACGCACTTCTCAGCCTACAATTCAGGGCCCGATTTGCCTAATAAGCCAAGTTTTCCTGAATTAATATATTTTCTCAAATTTTTTTCTTATGAAATGATAAAGCTACCCATTTCATTATGTATGAGGTCAATTTTTTTTTATTGGAGTTAAAATTAACGTAGATATATGACCGAACCTAACCAACCCTACCTAACCTATCTTTATGGGTTAGGTTAGGTTAGGTAGCCGAAAAAGCTAGGTTAGGTAGTCGAAAAACAATTAATTCATGAAAACTTGGCTTATTAGGCAAATCGGGCCTTGCATAGTAGGCTGAGAAGTGCGTTCTGGCTACTAGGTACGACATATATACAAATGATTTGAGTGGTAATCAGTGTCACTGTTGGATATACTTTAGGCTACTTCCTCAAAATCACCCTTGATTGGTGTAGGCACTAATTAATAACACTCAAAAGTGAAATGATTATAGGTAAATATATAAATTAGGTAAATAATTATAGATACACAACGCAACTCGTGTTGGTATAGATCCCACCATATAAAATGGTCTTCATAATTAATTAATTGTACTAGTTTGTTCAATATTTAGTTCAACTAGTCAATGGTAGCCTCTAGTGTTATTTGGAAGTATCAATTATTTTATTAGTGACTTCGCAAAAATAAACACTACAAATTTTGTGAGGATAAACTCTGCGAAGATGTAGCCACAATTTGGCTGGAGGTAATTTATGCGATGTCACTCTGAAGATATAAAAACGCCACACAATTCATGGTTAAACTCGGTGAAAACCACTGAGACTAGGCTGGGTGGCCAGTCTGTGACTGGGTATTTGTTTATAAGATATTGTTAATGATTCCTTAATTTAATATTAGTCTAGCTCTCTAGACTATCCCGGTTCGAAGACCCAATCATATGGATCTGAGAACTAGTGTATTTCTAGATTTAATGAAAAAGTGGCTAATTCTGGTTCATCCGGTTTGATGTAGACCAATCATGTTGGGAAAACTGACTTATGGGATTTATTTGTTTATTTTATTTATTTATTAAGAAATTTATATTAATTTATTTCTTATGTTAATGTATTTGTTTCAATAATGGACGGTTTGATACTAAATTCCCACAAATCATTTCCTACACAAGCTGGGGCGTTCATTAATTATATGATATATCAATCGAAATTAATCGATTGGTAGACATTCACTACAAATGTCAAGACACCTAGGTTAGTAAACTAAATTAAACAAATGCAGCTTATCTGTATGGTTGTTTATGGCCTGGTCAACCAAATATGAACCCCAATGATTAATATACTAATACTCCCCTAGGTGATGCTAGTGTAATCACATGTCATGTATTGTAGCAGTTAATTGTTGCTAATTCTTCTTTACCTTCAATTACACTTGTCAAAAGGGTATGGAACACAGTAATAATCGTAACCAATATATGACGGCTATATCAGGGGAAATTACTGTAATTTATTAGATAAGATTGAATTAGTATTTACCGTGTTGGGTGGCTCACTGCGTGTCCTAACAGGTATACCCCTAATCTACCTGCATTAGTGGCAAGGAATGACTAGATTTAATTAATGGGTTATCGGATAAAGAACACTTCCCTTATTGTTGACGAAGATCGTGATGATGATGGGAGTTTGTAACTAACATAACCCTGCGTCTAGTGGAATATAATTGTGTAGCTACAAGCATTTTCCAAGCGAGACTTGTTGATGTTAAAATTAACGGCGTTTGCCTCTTTCCCGGCTTGAGAGACGTATCTCTTGCCAGTTCCTATAATGTCCTTTTATTGACAATGGGAGGCAGACAATTATTTGTTAGTAATTATATTAGTTCCAGTCATATAGAATACTTTTCCTTAATTCTAATGCATACACTGGTGTTTTAAGTGATTCACATTATTATTAGCTGGTAAATTTAATTGCGACTTGGCAGTGATATGTCGTTTTTCTCGAGAAAAATTCCACACCAATCTCGTTTCTTTGAATGAATTTGTTAGTACAAAAACTGCAGTAATGTTAACTGAATATTGTATTAAAGGTTAGTAAATGGTGTCGGTTCTTCTGATCTTCATCCTAAATCTTCAGAAGATGTATAAAGTAAATCTTCAGAAAACTTTAATAAACATCCACATCCAACAAACTGTGGTGTGGCCAGATAATGAAGCGATACTGCAATTGAAAGGCAACTATAGTAGCAAAATGCTCTATGTCAGTAACAACTTTAAAGTAATTAGAGACTTATCATTTGGATATAAACTCTTATAGTCCCAACTAAGGAGAAACCAGCTGATAATCTATCTAGAGGACTGACATTAAAGCAAATAACTAAAGCCGAGATGTGGTTCCATGGGCTTCAGTGGATAGTCATTTACAAGTGGCCCAACAAAAGTCACAAGTCATAGTGACCAATGTCACTGTTCTCACTGAGATCCCAAGCCTCACTTGGCTTCTGTAATTGACTGTACTCAGTGCTCTGCTCTGAATAAAATACTCAGTGTAACCCAAAATGTGTTTGATTTCTTGTAGAAAGTAGGTATCAAGCACAAATAGATACATTAAGAGCACAAGGTGCTCCTAAGTACTGGGTCAAACATGCACAAGTGTAAACCTAGAGTGAGGACTATGAAACTTCTCACCAAAATATATATATGACTTAAGTCTCTGGATTGACCAAGACAATCAGAACGTTCTGCATTGCGGGGGAAGATTACAGCACACAGACGTTGATCTTGAAGTAAACAACCTCAGTTCCTCCCCCCGGAATCTTTAGATAAGTAGATTGCTTGTGCTTTACTTTCACGACCACTGCGCACTCCATGGTGGGGTACTGGCTTCCCTAAAGTTGCCAAACTGTTAAGTTAATTCTTAAATCCTGCAATTCTTAAATCCTGTCTGCCTGAGGTGCGATGCTCGGTGTGTCCTTTCCCTGGACCTCCACCACATCCAAGGGACCGTGAACTGCACCTTCATCCTTTTGAGACCACTGTGGTAGACTTCACAGGAGCTATTATCCTAACAGGCACCAGGGATAAAGTCCCTGTTAAGGCTTACATTAAGGCTGTTAAGGCCTTTTTACTTGTGCCACCACTCGAGGAGCTCACCTGGAAGTGACTCCCCAATGAATGTTGAATCATTCATCCAGGCCTACCACAGATTTGCTGTATGTAGATCCTGCCCCAAGTTGATGATATGCGATAACGGGTCCAGCTTGGTGGCTGGTGAAGCATGCCTATTGGAGATCTGGCACCACCCAGTTCAGACTGCCCTGAATCAATGGCAGTGATACTGGCAATTTTACCACCCAGAGCACTGTGGCACGGGTGTTCTACGAGAGGATGGTAGGGACAGTGAAACGCTGTCTAAGGAAAAAACTCTGCACTACCAGAAAATAGATCTCCATGAACTCCAAACCGTTGTCAAAGAAATTAATTCCCGAGTCAATAACCGACCATTGACTTACCTCTCTGACGACTACTCACAACACGAGCCTGTTAGTCCATCTCATCTGATGTATGGAGGATCTGTCACCCCTATTGCCTCCCTCACTGATGAAGAACGTAGAGAGCCTTCATACGTTGGGGAAAATGGTTTACCTCGGAGTTATAAACACCTGTCACAGGTAATCAGTTGGTCGAATATAATTTTGGACAAGGAAGAATTAACTGTTCTGCGTGAGTATCACAATGGGACTACCAACCCCTATAACCGAATTCACTTACAACCATGGCGATGTTGTTCTAATGGACAGCAACAGTCGCACGTTCAGAGTGGCTTATAGCTTGTATTGTTTGTATTCACCCACACAACCAGGGTACCTTGACGATAGTAAAAGTAAAGTGCAAAGGCACCACTAGCCTCAAGACATTATAAAAGTTAGTACCACTGGAGTTGGCTGGAGAAGAAGTCGCCAAGAAACCTCCAACACTGGACGTCCATCCTGTACGTACTGCTGCACAGGAGTGCAAAGTAAAATTAAAACAATATTTTAAAAATTCTGAAAAGGAGTAATGAAGTGTTCGGCCAGTCCTAAACAGTGGGTTCCGATCCATGTTTCTTTTCCCTGGAATTATGTGGGAAATTTCCCACATAATATTTATTAATAGTTATTATTTTTACCTAACTAAATATACATCAGGAAAAGATAGTTTCTGTTGCTGTGTAGAACCATCAAAACAAAATTAAAGTTAAGTTTATCTTCAATAGGAAGAAATGTAAATAATTCCTCCACTCATTGTGGAGAAAATGTGACCGCCACGTCACAAACATGTAGAGTACAGAGCGTATTTGTGTCTATACATAAATATTTAATTCATAGAATCTGTTTATGGTTTTCAGCATAAATTAACAAAATAAATAAAAGCTGAAATCATTTTAAAGAAAGTAAAATTTAAATACCTCTCCTCTGGGAATGTGATAAAATATATATGGGCAAGAGCGCTCCTTGACTGAGAAAGGAGACTTGCCATATTACACTTAACCCAAACGGAACACACTCTAAGGGAGTACCTAAGTAACAGAAGACAGCGAGTCACTGTGCGGGGTGAGGTCTCAGATTGACGAGATGTCACCAGTGGGGTTCCGCAGGGTTCAGTCCTTGGACCTATACTGTTTCTTATATATATGTCAATGATCTCCCAGATGGTATAGAATCATTCCTCTCATTGTTTGCTGATGATGCAAAAATTATGAGGAGGATTAAGACTGTGGAAGACAGTATGAGACTACAAGATGACCTAGACAGACTGCATGAATGGTCCAACAAATGGCTACTAAAGTTCAACCCGAGTAAATGTAAGGTAATGAAACAAGGCCGTGGAAACCGGGGGCCAGACACAGGATACAGAATGGGAGATGAAGTCCTTCATGAAACGGACAGAGAGAGAAGGATCTAAGAGTTGATATCACACCAACCCTGTCTCCTGAAGCCCACATCAAAAGAATAACATCTGCGGCGTATGCGAGGTTGGCTAACATCAGAACTGCCTTCAGGAACCTGTGTAAGGAATCATTCAGAATCTTGTACACCACATATGTAAGACCAGTCCTGGAGTATGCGGCCCCAGCATAGTGCCCGTACCTTGTCAAGCACAAGGCAAAGCTTGAAAAAGTTCAGAGATATGCCACTAGACTAGTCTTAGAACTAAGAGGCATGGGTTACGAGGAAAGGCTGAGAGAAATGCACCTCACGACATAGAAGACAGAAGAGTAAGGTGAGACATGATCACTACCTACAAAATTCTCAGAGGATTGACAGGGTAGATAAAGATAAACTCTTTAACACGGGTGGTATGCGAACAAGGGGACATAGGTGGAAACTGGGTACCCAAATGAGCCACAGGGACGTTAAAAAGAACTTTTTCAGTGTCAGAGTAGTTAACAAATGGAATTCATTAGGCAGTTATGTGGTGGAGGCTGACTCCATACAGAGTTATAAATGTAGATAAGATAGAGCCCAGTAGGCTCAGGAATCTGTACACCAGTTGATTGACAGTTGAGAGGCGGGATCAAAGAGCCAAAGCACAAACCCCGCAAGACCTATTAAGTGAGTGCACTTGATGCAGGGCTGGAGTTTTAGTATTAAGTATTAAGGTTCTATGGTACACTCAGCTGATTGACTTCTTCTACAATAAGGGAAGTGCCTTGTTCCATTTCTGATATAGTTATAGGGAGTGGCCCTTCTTAGCTTACCAGCCTGATATGGTTATGTGGCATGATCAACCAGCACTGATGGGTAAGTATCCCCGATAATAAATCACATTATTTCGTGATTTAATAATTCAATAAATTTTGTATGCATTACTGCAATGTATATTGTAGGCAGGCTGGCGTCCAGACTGAGAGCAAGACCGTATAGCAAAGCAACGCCATAAATCCAAAATCTTAACTTAATTAACAGATTTTTTAAGATTAGTTATTTATGGTTTTATATATAATCCCCCCCCCCCCCAAGTGTGAAAGGAATCAGTTGTGCAGACTGATTCAGTCCACTACTTTTAATAAAATAAACTTATAATGTAATTAAATATATATTTAACCAAAATTTAATAATTTATCATATAAAATTAAACTTATTAAATATTGCTCTCATATGTAAATTCCCACAGTCCTTCCTTGGTGTCCATGGGAAGAGGTGGGTCTGACTAAA
Source organism: Procambarus clarkii (assembly GCF_040958095.1). NCBI lineage: Eukaryota > Metazoa > Arthropoda > Malacostraca > Decapoda > Cambaridae > Procambarus > Procambarus clarkii. Next base: position 20,882,441 of record NC_091231.1, on the reverse strand, counting down.
GGTGTCCATGGGAAGAGGTGGGTCTGACTAAAGGTGTCCATGGGAAGAGGTGGGCCTGACTAAAGGTGTCCATGGGAAGAGGTGGGTCTGACTAAAGGTGTCCATGGGAAGAGGTGGGTCTGACTAAAGTGTCCATGGGAAGAGGTGGGTCTGACTAAAGTGTCCATGTGAAGAGGTGGGTCTGACTAAAGTGTCCATGGAAGAGGTGGGCCTGACTAAAGGTGTCCATGGGAAGAGGTGGGTCTGACTAAAGGTGTCCATGGGAAGAGGTGGGTCTGACTAAAGTGTCCATGGGAAGAGGTGGGTCTGACTAAAGTGTCCATGGAAGAGGTGGGTCTGACTAAAGTGTCCATGTGAAGAGGTGGGTCTGACTAAAGTGTCCATGGGAAGAGGTGGGTCTGACTAAAGGTGTCCATGGGAAGAGGTGGGTCTGACTAAAGGTGTCCATGGGAAGAGGTGGGTCTGACTAAAGTGTCCATGGGAAGAGGTGGGTCTGACTAAAGTGTCCATGGAAGAGGTGGGCCTGACTAAAGGTGTCCATGGGAAGAGGTGGGTCTGACTAAAGTGTCCATGGAAGAGGTGGGTCTGACTAAAGGTGTCCATGGGAAGAGGTGGGTCTGACTAAAGTGTCCACGGGAAGAGGTGGGTCTGACTAAAGTGCCCATGGGAAGAGGTGGGTCTGACTAAAGTGTCCATGGAAGAGGTGGGCCTGACTAAAGGTGTCCATGGGAAGAGGTGGGTCTGACTAAAGGTGTCCATGGGAAGAGGTGGGTCTGACTAAAGGTGTCCATGGGAAGAGGTGGGTCTGACTAAAGGTGTCCATGGGAAGAGGTGGGTCTGACTAAAGTGTCCACGGGAAGAGGTGGGTCTGACTAAAGTGTCCATGGGAAGAGGTGGGCCTGACTAAAGGTGTCCATGGGAAGAGGTGGGTCTGACTAAAGTGTCCATGGGAAGAGGTGGGTCTGGTTAAAGGTGTCCATGGGAAGAGGTGGGCCTGACTAAAGGTGTCCATGGGAAGAGGTGGGTCTGACTAAAGTGTCCATGGGAAGAGGTGGGTCTGACTAAAGGTGTCCATGGGAAGAGGTGGGTCTGACTAAAGTGTCCACGGGAAGAGGTGGGTCTGACTAAAGTGCCCATGGGAAGAGGTGGGTCTGACTATAGGTGTCCATGGGAAGAGGTGGGTCTGACTAAAGTGCCCATGGGAAGAGGTGGGTCTGACTAAAGGTGTCCATGGGAAGAGGTGGGCCTGACTAAAGGTGTCCATGGGAAGAGGTGGGTCTAACTAAAGTGCCCATGGGAAGAGGTGGGTCTGACTATAGGTGTCCATGGGAAGAGGTGGGTCTGACTAAAGTGCCCATGGGAAGAGGTGGGTCTGACTAGTGTCCATGGGAAGAGGTGGGTCTGACTATAGGTGTCCATGGGAAGAGGTGGGTCTGACTAAAGGTGTCCATGGGAAGAGGTGGGTCTGACTAGTGTCCATGGGAAGAGGTGGGTCTAACTAAAGGTGTCCATGGGAAGAGGTGGGTCTGACTAAAGGTGTCCATGGGAAGAGGTGGGTCTGACTAAAGTGCCCATGGGAAGAGGTGGGTCTGACTAGTGTCCATGGGAAGAGGTGGGTCTGTCTAAAGCTGTCCACGGGAAGAGGTGGGTCTGACTAAAGGTGTCCATGGGAAGAGGTGGGTCTGACTAAAGTGTCCACGGGAAGAGGTGGGTCTGACTAAAGTGTCCATGGGAAGAGGTGGGTCTGACTAAAGGTGTCCATGGGAAGAGGTGGGTCTGACTAAAGTGTCCATGGGAAGAGGTGGGTCTGACTAAAGGTGTCCATGGGAAGAGGTGGGTCTGACTAAAGGTGCCCATGGGAAGAGGTGGGCCTGACTAAAGGTGTCCATGGGAAGAGGTGGGTCTAACTAAAGGTGTCCATGGGAAGAGGTGGGTCTGACTAAAGGTGTCCATGGGAAGAGGTGGGTCTGACTAAAGTGTCCACGGGAAGAGGTGGGTCTTACTAAAGTGTCCATGGGAAGAGGTGGGTCTGACTAAAGTGCCCATGGGAAGAGGTGGGTCTGACTAAAGGTGTCCATGGGAAGAGGTGGGTCTGACTAAAGGTGTCCATGGGAAGAGGTGGGTCTGACTAAAGGTTCTGATACTCTAGCTTGCTAGAGTTAGTTGCAATTATTAATCTGATAAAAATGCAGCATGTCTTTAGGGTCCCAAACTACTCCATACATACTGCTCTGTTTAACAATTCGTCCATCATATATTTAAGGCTCAGACACAACCAGATTAACCACTTGTGGTTACTGACCATCTTAACTCATGGCTGCCACCCATCTGCCCACCTCCCACCTTTCCCAACCTGCCTGTCAGCTAGCCTGCCATCCTGTCGGCCTACCTACCAGCCTGTCTGCCAGCTTACCTACTGTTCTGCCTACCATCCTACCAGCCTGCCTGCCAGCCTGTCTGCCGTTCTGCCAGCCTACCTACAAGTCTGCCTGCCATCCTGTTTGCCGTTCTCCCATCCTACCTACCTGTCGTCCTGCCAGCCTGCCTGCCATCCTGCTAAATAGCCTGATATTAGGACAGACATTAAGCAGGTTAGCCTAATTTCCGTCTTGCCATCCTGGCTGCCATTCAGCCTGCCAGTCTGCTAACTTGTCTGCCGTCCTGCCTGCCATCTTACCATTCTGCCAGCTTCCCTGACCTCATGTCAGCCTGCCTGAGGGGAAATCTGGCTGTAGTTTAATACTGATAAAGTGTATAATTCTATAAATGCAAATAATAATAATTCTAAGATAGCTCGAAGGATCAGAATGCGTTGATAAATGAGAGAACCAGTGACTTATTGATCTCTATGATTATATGTAATAAATTCTAATATTCTATTCTGCAGTAACTAAATTCTATACAATCTAGAACCAGCTTCCCATGACACATCTTGGGGGTATTCTATGAGTTTAATCTCCTTGCAACATATATTATATGATAATAATAATGACAATATGTACACACATAGATAATGATATAACTTGTAATGCAAAAATACTACTGCACGATAAAGATTAATAAGTAATCAATGCAATATAGTATGTATTGACTCTCAATAATTAAAAGGTACTATCTTCAATGAAAACTGATTAAATCTCAGCTGTGACAGAGGGACGTAGGTGGAGTCCAATCTCTACAACAGCCTGGAAACAGCTTGAGATAGTGATCCTTGGAACACGTGAGTACATGACAGTCACACGGTTTCTCAGTAGTTTTGCCCCAGGCTGCAATAATTAAATTCCATAATTTCCCCTCCAAATTAGTATTCACAGACATATATGCAATATCTAAATATTTGGAGGGGTAGAAACAGCACTTACATGGGGTTTATTTTATCGCCTGCAGCGTCACGACATTGCATCCATATTACTTATTATTAGAGCTTAAAATAATAATACAAAAGGTAAAAATGTCTGCCGAACTGGTGTCCATGATTCTGGTAAGCTGCGTCCTCAATCTGAAGCCGATGATGTACGGATGCTTGCTAGATTGTGGGATCAGTAAGGACCGCTTCGGAACACCGTACTGCCAGTTGATCAAAAATGGCGAGAGTTCCCTTCCCTCTCGGGACGCGCATGCGCGATAGCTCCCAGTGGGGGGCCCCGATAATAAGTTATATTTAATTATATGAAGTTTAAAAGGGAAGGAAGTGTTTATGACGAAAATTTACGTCATATATAAATGCATTATGTGGTAATATATTTTCTCGTAGTGCTACTCTGTTAATGTAGACTGCACAAATAAAACGACAATCCTTTGGAGGTGGAAATCATTTTAGATTATAATATTATTTACTGGAACAGCTATCAAGCTTGGTAAAGGAATTCCAGTAAACTGTTGTATACTAAATAAAGTATACCTATTACTAAATAATTATCCTTGATAAAGGTAAGTATATGGTTGGACTTCTATTACATCTATAGATATGTGGAAATTTATTCTCCGTGGGTGGCTGACGCAACACTGCCAAAATTCTAGGAGAAATTACATGATGTTCCACATCCTAATGTAATGAATTCTGTGATACTAAACTACGAATTGGTAGTGTTAGTTAATTATTACGTTTAGTACAGGAAATACATCCATTGTACTTAGGATTAGTAAATGAGTGTGAAGTGTGTGAATACAGGAATTACGTCCTATTGTATTAGGGATGATGTTGGAAATTTCCAACAGTTATTCTCATCCCTAATACATCAGGATGTATTTCCTGTATTAGGCTTTATACACATCTATTATTCATTTAATAATCCTTAATACAACAGGATGTATTTCCTGTATTAAGAGTAATAATTGACTAACACTACTAATACGTAGTTTAGTATTGTAGAATTTACTGTATTAGGTTGTGGAACATCATATCCACATATATCTGCGTATTAATGCTAGAATTCTTACGAAATAAAGCACCAATATTGCGTCAGATAATGTCTAGTTAAACACATTTATTACCAATGTGCTAGATAATTGAATGTGGTTCTCTAAAATCATCAGTATTCCGTGTGATAATTGTTTACGGATAACATAACTCCCAAATAATTCTAAATCGAGAGTTTTTAGTTACAATTGTTATCAAATAATAGTTTTTCTGTCACGCGTGAATGCCATGGAGAAAACTAAAATCTTCTCCATTTCTCGTTTACCACCATAAGACGAGAAAGCAATAATATTTAAATCCCTAGAATCACAACCCAGTCCCTTATTAAAGTATTTCAGCCACAATTGCGCGAAATAGTATTATTCGTGATAAATAATTTCTGTGGTGAATGCGGGACGCGGGTTGAAAGAGAAGGAGACGCCATTGTGTGTGTGGGTGGCGAGCTCGTGTTGCGGAGTGAGCAACGAGAGCATACGTACTTGGACAGGAAAGTCGTGGCGTCAGAGTCTGAGACACGTGACGTTGGGATTATCAGCAAGAATTACACTGATACTCAACTTAGAACGAATAATTATTCTTCTACGTGATCTACAGTGCTCGGTCAAATAATAACGCGCCAATATTCAAGCCAAACTCTCAACAACGTGTACAACATTGTGGAAGTTTGAGACTGAGACGCGATACCGGCAGACTTCAGCATACTCTACACCCGTCGATAAGTATATATTTCTTTCTTGATGCATCATTAGAGATTGTATATTTCGTGGGCAGTCTGTCGTTACATCGAAAGACGACTAAAAATCCAATGTTAGTACCGCACTAATTTTTATTTTCTATTTCATAAATATTGAGATTTAAGTAGCCTAGTTCAATGCTACGTAATATCTTTTAAATTACAGCTCGTATGTGAGGAGTCAACAAGCCGTTAACTACATTCGTGTTATTCACCTCTACGGGCTACTATGTGGAGATCCTGAGATCACGAGGACCAGGCACGAACGATGTCATAGAAATCGTCTTAAAGCTAACACTTTTTGTACACATTTAATTACTCCAATTTATTCTACATGTCCATGATATTATCATATTAAATGCTTGTCATGTGAACTGGAGATAAAATGTGTTTATTTAGATGATTGCTCTCTAATTCTAATAATCATTAATATTTTCTATTTGTATTTACCTATTGATTCTATATTATTTTGGTCACAATATTCTTTATTCAACAATGAACTGGTGCACGAGCCACACTAGTTCCTAGACGTATATGAAGTTCTAGCAATACCCCCCCAATGTAGATGTTTGAGGCTCTGACTTTAGTTAATTAACCATACAGTCCATTATTTATTTAAGTGATTATTCTTTCTAGTATTTATCCATAGACACTGGTTATTCCTTGTGTTTCTAATGATCACTTTTTATTAGTTTCCCTCTTTTCTCAAAAGTGGGTGGTCCTTCGTTATTAATTTGATTAATTAAGTAATTGAGTCAAGCCCCAGATATCCCACACCTCTGTCTGCCTTTCTGTCTCCCGGCCTATTATCTTGCCTTCCTGCCAGCCTGACTGCCTGCTTGCCTATTTCTTGAATGTCGGGCTAGTTTACTGACTAACTTGCGTGACGGCGACTGCTGGTGTGGGTGGAGTTGAACAATTTATTTAGATACTTCGTAATACAGGTGTTCACTTCTTTGTTTATCCATAGTTTACTGGGGCTTGCACCATATTCTCCAATTCTTTGTGCGCTGGGTGCAGTTTCTGCAGTGGGTGAGAGGTATTATAGTTTTGTGAGTTGGTGGTGGTGTCGTTGATCCTTCTCTACAGACAACCAACCCACAACTCAGTAGAGTGCTTTTACCTCACTAGGAGATCACCCTTGGCGCTTCTGGCTCTTGGAGAGGGGTTTAACGTCACACGTTTAGGGGATGCGGCTCCAACACTTAGCCTCGTTGTCACGTGAGCACACCCACTCGAGCTGCTGTGACTCCCCACTCTCTCCTTAGGTGATATGATCTCCTCAATCCCCTTCTGACTTATTAGTATTACCTTCTACCCTGTCCACAGCAGTGGTTCTTGGTTCTTTCTCTCTCTCTCTCTTCTTCCGTACTATTTCATGGGAAGCCTCACTAGGCCAAGGGCAAACACCAGCAAATTGGGATACATTTACTGGACAAAGCACATACACGATACATACACACATATAATAATAATGTGTGTATATCACGAAAATAAACACGTGATTAAGAATGTGACAATGTCAGACCACGGAGGAAAATGAAACAGGAATTTCCTTAAGTACTTTCGTATATTAAATACATCTTCAGAAGGAATCCTTCTGAAGATGTATTTAATATACGAAAGTACTTAAGGAAATTCCTGTTTCATTTTCCTCCGTGGTCTGACATTGTCATATAATAATAATGAATCCTATACTCTATAATATTACAATTAGGTTGCACTCCAACACCATCAGAACTCTATCATCAGCTTATCAAGTGGTATCCTATCTCCTGGTTCACCACCTGATACTATCAACCTCCTCAAGTTGATCAAGTCTACATACACTGTTGCACCATCAGCAAGAGAATATATATATATGTATCTATAAATGTGTACAAAGAAAATCAGCATTTGAATGCAATAACATATATCAGTATAAATGTTCATTGATACACAACAATGATCAACCGATCACTCTATCAGTCCTAGAACGCATACGTCTGTAGGTAATCCAGCCTACGTCTGTAACTCTAAACTTCAGTATAAAACACTCCTTGACGTGAGAATGCAAACAACCACTCACCTCTCACTGCGTCTTGCACACTAATGACAACCAAACACTAATAACTCCCTACAAGTGATCCACCAGAACTTCCCTTCCACCTCTGGAAGTTCACTACCCTGATATCTTTAGGTTCTTCCGGGCTTCACTACCAGGATCCTCTGCAGCTCCTCCAGGCTGCTACCATGAGTTTCCTTGAGCAACTACGGTGCTTCACCCTTCTGCTAGGGTCCTCCACAGCTCTCCTTGCTGCTACACCATGAAGTTTCCTCGAGCAATTATGGTGCTTCACCACCTCTACAGAAGCACGTGACACTCCTCTTCACTGCTTCTCCTCACAGCTCGAGGTCCTCTGCTCCACTACCTTGGAGTCTCATCAATTACTTCATCTGGGCTGGCTTCCAAGTTCTCAACAACTTCTTCCCTAATGACAAACCTGCAACCCATCTACACTCCAATAAAAATGGTTCCCCGTTAACACATAAACAAAAATAATCACACAATATGTTTGCCTCAAACCTCCTATCTGTCCTCTACATACTAGTGAGAGTGGACTCCCCAGTTTTGGGCGGGTCCATACTCCACCTCGCCTGGCAGGTGAGTCACACTGGGAGGGTCCTTCGCCGTCAGGAGCCGGGCTCCCTCAGTTGCCTGCCCAGCGTCAGAGGAGGCGGATGTCGCTCCTGTGTTCCTCCCTCTCCACTCTCTTATTTCAGGCCTTCTGCCTTATTAAAACATGTCTAACTTATCAATAAACATTGCTACTGTCGCTGGGCACACGACCAACTACAAGCAATCACTATGAACTGGCGTATATCAGTGCTTACCACAGATTGTCTGGTCGAGGGCGCTCCTCTCTCTGTACGAAGCTTGGTCAGGGCGCTTCCACGGCCCACAATAATGCCTCTGGGCGGTTTAATACTCTCCTCGTCGACCAGGACTTGAGACCACAACGTTCCCAGCTCGATTCCACATCTGGTACGTCTGCACACTTCTCTTCCTCTTCGAGATATATGCACTAGGGGTTCCCTTCTGACGGGAGCTCGAACGAAGCGCGGCTTTCCCCTGCGATGGTCTGGTACTCAAGTGAGGTCAAAGGCCCTCCAGAAGCGAGCCTCACGCCTCCAGCAAAATATCCACATCTCCTAGCCAGTCATTTATCTGTTTTCTTCTTCATTGGCCATAATCTCAAATTGTTATATATATCCAAGCAACTATTTTACATATGTGTTATCACCTCAATATGTTGCTAAGACCTTCTAATCAGGTCAGGCTTGATGATTAACTCTCAAGGAGGGAGACTCGTTTCTCCTGCAGGCTGAGATCATAACACTCTCCTCCCCTTATTTTTGAGAGTTATTCCAGTGGCAAAGTTTGGGATAATACATCCGCCACCACACTGTCTCGTTCTTCACCACCGATATACTCCCTTAGTAGTCTACAATTAGTTCGTTGCTCCTTGCAACATCCGGCTCACAACTCGCCAGAAACATGATCTTCTCACAAACGATCTGACCTCTCTGGCACCTTCTTGGCTAGGCTGTCCTCCTAGGACGCCTGCACTCCATCGGTCCACTCTACGTATTGTTTCCACCCTCCGTTTCCTCGTCTTCCTCTCTTCACGCCCAGAGTCAGACGTCTACTGTTCTGTACCTCCTCTGTCGTCTTCACACTTCCATCTACTGCCATTATACTTTCGTCTCCTGTCCTCATACTTCACTCCCTCGTCTTCACCGACGATTCTCCCTTTCGTCTCCTCATTTATCCGAGACCTCATCCTGTTTGACTTCCATAGAGTCCTCGGCTTTCTTCTACTCCTCCACGCTTGTATCATCATCCTTTTCCCACACTTCTCACCTCTATACAACTCCCTTTCTTCTCCTTCAACTCTTCTTCTTCCCTAAAAGTTTCTTCGGGCACTGTACTACATCCAACAGCACTCGACCATACATAGTCGCTTAACTCTCCTAGAGCGCTCGTAAGCATCTCTCTACACTCACTGCCTCTTCTCCTTTCACTTTCCCGGCTACTACTCTTCTTCACTATCTTTCCTCCACGTTTTCTGTGAAACATGTCAACTCCTGACTCTCAAACAACTCAAACTCCACTATCCATAGGCCTCTGTGCTCGTGGGACCAATTGGCGCTCTACTTCCCATCCTCAGTCTGTCCACATCCTTTCTCATTCCTACTCACACAGTTGCATTCACCTTCCGACTCTTAATTTCAGCAGTCTGGGCTCTACTCAGGTCCGCTCTCTTCAAATGAGTCTTCCTTGGCTGGGCCATCTTCACTTTTGACCTCACCGAGACTTCATTCTCCTGGGCTGGACCTTCATCAAACGGCCAGAATATATCTACGTCGATATCTTCTACCGGTTTAATCGACACTGTCTCATCTTCTCCAGTGTCTTCCTTGTCGGCCACCTCTGCCTTCATCACTACCGAGATAGGGTACTCAATGGCTTAGCGGTCTCCTGACGCATCTCCTCGGATGTCAGTCAGGTTCACACTCTCTGGTGTCTCACCCGTGCCGTGGCCTTCTGGGCATTCCTCTGGCACAGTCCTCCGCTATGACTCTTGGCAACACCTTTGTCCCGCACAAGTCATTTCCCAGGATGCACTTGGACTCCTGGAATAGGTATGTCGGGGCATACTCACCAACATCACCTCTGCCGACAACATATTCCGACCTTAACTGGACAGTACAAACGGGCATGTCACTTTCAGACAATAACCCATATACTTTCATCTTCCACTGCCAGCTAATCGTCGATTCTTCCCAATCAGGCTTCTCGCAATCAAGCTCTGATTAGCTCCGGTATCTCTTAAGATACCAACTTCTACCTCAGGTTGGCCTCCTAGACTGATCCAACCTTTACTCATGAACGCCTATACCTCTCGTTCACTAAGTTCACCTTCTGTGGTTTGTCTTGGAACACATTAGTATATTTACTTCGGGGGTCACACATGGTCCAGGGGTCACAACTCTCTTGCCCTGCCGACAATCTCGCATCACGTGATCCAATCCAGTTACAAATTGTAACACCTCACCTGGGAGAAATCTCTCCTATACGAACCAGAGTGGCTCTGACTTTGTCCACTCGCATGAAAGTTCCTCGAGCCAGGCACACTACCTGCACTCTGTGGGGGCTTTACTGGGCTCTTGATTTCCTGGGATAACGAATAGTTTCTCGTTCAGCTCCTCCATCTTCACTTTCAGACGAAGTGCGCGACCTACTCTTCTGAGTTTTAGGGTACTTACTTATATCTGCCCATTTATCAAAATTCTTCTCACCCCAGAACTCCTCTTGGTCTTCTCATAATTTCTTCCTCCCCAGACTCTACTGGGTCCTGCTATTGCTGCAGTCTCGCCTCGCTACTCACTCTGTTCTCCCTCAAGCTCTTATATGCTTCAGTAATCATATCCGCCTATCTGCGGCATCTTTCACCTCCTTTATCCCTGCTTCTTGGATCTTGAACGTTTGTTTGCGGATGCATCATCTCCAAGAACTTCTCCATGACCATCAGTTGCTTCAGGTCAGCGTAAGATCCAACATCCAGCAGCCTCAATCCACTTCTGGAATCGTCTTTCAGATCCCTTGCTGTCTCAGCAAACGTACACGCTCCAACTTTGATCATCTCTCTGAAGCGCTTCCTATAAGCTTCTGGGGTTAACTGAAACGAGCGCAATATGCTGCTCTTTACCGTGGCATAATCCTAGCACTCTTCCAGTGACAATTGGGTGTATGCCTCCCCTGGCTGCAACCGGTCAATCTTAACTGGACCAGCTGGGCCCATTCCTCCTGTGGCCACTCCTTGATGCTGGCTACTTTTTCAAATGCTCGAAGAAGCTCTCTGCCTCTTCGGGCCCAAACAAGGGAATGTCCTTCTCCCTAACCCTAACATATGGTGAGTGTGATACCTGGGTGGTGCTCTCTGGCAACCCATGTTCGATCCTTCGCTCAGCCAAGGTTCTATTCGCTTCTATAAGCATTTGTTTTGTTCTCTCTTTTTCTTTTTCGACCTGGGCTTTTTCTTTTTCTATTCCAGTCTGGTTTTCTCTTTTCCTTTCTCGGCTTCATTTTTTCATCTGGTAGTTCTAATTTCAATCTTTTCCAGCTGGAACTGTCTCTCCTCACGCTGCATCTGGAGCTCTAACTGAATCTCTCCAAGCTCTTAATTCGGCTACTCTTGCTACTGCGGCTACTCTTGCTGCTCCTACTCGATCCCTGGGATCTCACTTCATCCTGCCCATCATCCTCCCTTTCCACTTTCAGCTCCTTTCTGGGCTCCTTGTTCTGCCGCTTCATTTTTGGCTCTTAACTGCCTCAGCATCTCATCCTTCATCCCAGCTACTTAGATGCTTTCAACCTAATGCCACATTTTTCTGCTATTTGTTTCAATTGATCCCTCGTGCAACCTTCCAAGTCCTCAGGCTTGCCTGACTCCACAAAACGCTTGCAACTTATCCATCTTTGTCCTGTGAGTCTTCCCAAGAGAGAGAATATACACCTGTGATCACACAGTTTATCTATTTCAGGAAGGGTGTACAAATCCACTCTTGGACAGGGTGTGGGTGTGTCAGTTCACTCTCCCAGACAGGCCCCCAATTTATTATAGTCTTGTGGGTTGGTGTGGTGTCGTTGATCCTTCTCTATTGGTACAACCCAACCCACAACTCGGTAGAGTGCTTATACCTCACTAGGAGATCACCCTGGCGCTTCTGGCTCTTGGAGAGGGGGTTTAACGTCACACGTTTAGGGGATGCCGGCTCCAACACTTAGCATCGTTGTCACGTGCACACACCCACTCGAGCCGCTGTGACTCCCCACTCTCTCCTTAGGTGATATGATCTCCTCAATCCCCTTTTGGACTTATTAGTATTACCTTCTACCCTGTCCACAGCAGTGGTTCTTGGTTATTTCTCTCTCTCTCTCTTCTTCTGTACTATTTCATGGGAAGCCTCACTAGGACAAGGGCAAACACCAGCAAATCGGGATACATTTACTGGACAAAGCACATACACGATACATACACACATATAATAATAATGAATCCTATACTCTATAATATTACAATCAGGTTGCACTCCAACACATCAGAACTCTATCATCAGCTTATCAAGTGGTATCCTATCTCCTGGTTCACCACCTGATACTATCAACCTCCTCAAGTTGATCAAGTCTACATACACTTTTGCACCATCAGAAGAGAATATATATATATGTATCTATAAATGTGAACAAAGAAAATCAGCATTTGAATGCAATAACATATATCAGTATAAATGTTCCTTGATACACAACAATGATCAATCGATCACTCTATCAGTCCTAGAACGCATACATCTGTAGGTAATCCAGCCTACGTCTGTAACTCTAAACTTCAGTATAAAACACTCCTTGACGTGAGACTGCAAACAACCACTCACCTCTCACTGCGTCTTGCACACTAATGACAACCAAACACTATCAACGCCCTACAAGTGATCCACCAGAACTTCCCTTCCACCTCTGGAAGTTCACTACCCTGATATCTTTAGGTTCTTCCGGGCTTCACTACCAGGATCCTTTGCAGCTCCTCCAGGCTGCTACCATGAAGTTTCCTTGAGCAACTACGGTGCTTCACCCTTTTGCTAGGATCCTCCACAGCTCTCCTGGCTGCTACACCATGAAGTTTCCTCGAGCAACTATGGTGCTTCACCACCTCTACAGAAGCACGTGGCACTCCTCTTCACTGCTTCTCCTCACAGCTCGTGGTCCTCTGCTCCACTACCTTGGAGTCTCATCAATAACTTCATCTGGGCTGGCTTCGAAGTTCGCAACAACTTCTCCCCCAATGACAAACCTGCAACCCATCGACACTCCAATAAAAATGTTTCCCCTTTAACACATAAACAAAAATAATCACACAATATGTTTGCCTCAAACCTCTATCTGTCCTCTACATACAGTGAGAGTGGACTCCCCCGTTTTGGGCGGGTCCATACTCCACCTCGCTTGGCGGGTGAGTCACACTGGAGGGTCCTTCGCCGTCAGGAGCCGGGCTCCCTCAGTTGCCTGCCAGCACTCAGAGGAGGCGGATTGTCGCTCCGTGTTCCTCCCTCTCCACTCTCTTATTTCAGGCCTTCTGCCTTATTAAAACATGTCTAACTTATCAATAAACATTGCTACTGTTGCTGGGCACACGACCAACTACAAGCAATCACTATGAACTGGCGTATATCGTGCTTACCACAGATTATCTGGTCGAGGGCGCTCCTCCCTCTGACGAAGTTTGGTCAGGGCGCTTCCACGGCCCACAATAATGCCTCTGGGCGGTTTTAATACTCTCCTCGTCGACCAGGACTTGAGACCACAACGTTTCCAGCTCGATTCCACACCTGGTACATCTGCACACTTCTCTTCTCTTCGAGATATATCAATAGGGGTTCCCTTCTGACGGGAGCTCGAACGGAGTGCGGCTTTCCCCTGCGATGTCTGGCACTCAAGTGAGGTCAAAGGCCCTCCAGAAGCGAGCCTCACACCTCCAGCAAAATATCCACATCTCCTAGCCAGTCATTTATCTGTTTTCTTCTTCATTGCCCATAATCTCAAATTGTTATATATATCCAAGCAACTATTTTACATATGTGTTATCACCTCAATATTTGCTAGACCTTCTAATCAGGTCAGGCTTGATGAATAACTCTCAAGGAGGGAAAACTCGTTTCTCCTGCAGGCTGAGATCATAACAGAGGTTTACGTGTGTATGAGTTCATCACACTTGTCTTGTATCAGTAGCGTCACTCACTGAGGCCATCCACACACACACACACACCTGATTGTTGGTGTCGTGTAGACGTCATTAGTAAAGGTGGCGTCTCTGGTCTTGACGTATACGTCGAGGAGAGGGAATGCACAGTCGATACAAAGTTCATGTGTGAACTGAAGTACTGAGGACTCGATAAAAATTGAAAGACTCATGGATCACATCCGCATGGAATGTAAAATGGGACAAGTGGAAAAATTTTACATTGCCCATGTGTATCATGTAAATGGAAATTTGAAACCAAAATGCTCCGTAATCCCAAATATCAAAGTTAATGAGTTTTTTCAGGGTGGTTAATCCAATACTATAATACATAGTTTGAAAGTGAAGAGGTTACAGGCATTATTGTGTTGAAGACTATACATTCTCATATATAATGTATACGAGAATCGGAGACCTACAAGTGAGTTTATTGCTTAACGTTAATTATCATTTCATCAGGGAATTTCCGTCAGCACAATGGGATCTGAATTTTAGATTATTAAGGTCTGCCCTAATTGCACAATAAAGTTATGTAGACATACAAGTGTGAACAGATCACTACCAGTGTTTGGTTGATGTTATACTATGTAGCCAGCATTTGAGTAAGAATATATAATTATGTTGACCAAATCACACACTAGAAATTGAAGGGACGACGAAGTTTCTGTCCGGCCTGGACCATTTTCAAGTACATTCACTTCCTTTCCTACCATCATCCTCTTGAGAAAATATTCTTGTTTCTCTTCCTCCGCGCTCTACGCATCAGCGACCCTCAGGTTCTTGATTCTGAAATTTCCTTTATCTACAAATCATTCTCTCGCTCTGGTTACCCGTTTTATTTTATCAACTGTGTCTATTCCCAAGCTAAACGAAATTTCTTTCATCCTAAACCTACTTCCGACACAATTCGGAAGTAGGTTTGCTCTGCCTTCCCTTCATTTCTGAACTCAAAACTCCTACTAATACCTTTCGTCCTCTTGACATAAAGCTCGTCTTTCGACAAAATAACACTCTTCGTAGCAATCTAGTTCACACTGCTCCTCCTGCTTCTAATGCTGCTGGTGTCTACTCTATTCGCTGTTTGTTTTGTCCTCTCCAATACTTTAGTGAAACTGGCCGAACACTAAATGACAGACAAAAGGAACACAAAAGAAGAGTTAAGTCCGCAGACACAAACAATGCTCTCTTCTGTCATGTTAGAGATCCTAATCATCCTATTTATTGGTCTTCCTCTAAAATAATCTTTCCTACCTCTACACAGACGCCGTCTTGTCGAACCGGCTCTGATACACAACCTAGTCCTGGCTTTGTTGCTGTTGACTCTTCCCTTTCACAGTATGTACTCAAATGGTCTACATTTTCTAACAAACGTGACCTAACGTAATCCTACCCTTCCTTTTATCTTTGTTTTTCTTTCTCTTACGATCCCTTTCTTATTCCTATTATTACACCCTTTATTACACCTTACCTTCCGTACCTTTTGCCTTGCTCTTATCTTCCTCTAAGATTTCCATCTCCTCATTTCTCTCTTGCCTACTTAATGCCCTTGCCTCCCGCGTCTCATCCCAATCGACTTGATAATGGTCCAGGACGGACCGAAATGTCGTCGTCGCTTAAATTTCTAGTGAGTGGTTTGGTCAACATTTTTCAGCCACGTTATTATGACTCATCATCTGAATATATAATTATACATGAATAAATGGATCCAGATAATATGTGCATAGAGATAGAGATGTTATACTCACCTGACAATCACTGTAACGTCAGATTACAGGCCGAAGGCACAACTTGAGGATTCCTGCGGTCCCTTTCTGCCTCTTTAACTCAAACTTCAAGACATAGTCAGTAATGATTATAAATTGTCAGGTGAAGGGCATTGTAGTTGCATAAGTATATCAAGTTAATATTAGGGAGAGAGGTAAAGTGTTCAGTCAATCCCTCTTATACCGACCCAATAACAGGGATTTAAGTATCCATATGATGCAGACGAAGGGCTGCTCGCTGCTCCAGCCCATTCTCCCATACGTTTTCTAACGTACTAAACTGATGAACTAAATTACCTGAAATTACCCTACACGAGGACCCACTAACAGAAAACAGAGTACGAACATTTTGCGAGCCGCTACGATTTATGGTGCTTCAGTTTTTGGCGTAAGTAACTCTATGTCAAATTCCGATATAATTTTGCAGCAGCAAGCAACCCATTCCTTAACATTTTCTATGTTTACACATTTACCAGTGGTCATACTTATTAATAATTATCTTGATAACATAATTCTTTATAGTTTGATAATAAATTTAATGTGCTCATAATTGTGATTATTGTGCAGCATTGAATTGTGTCAAATGTGAAAAGATTAAACTGTTTTAAATTTTAAATAATACAAATCGTGTTTGTCGTGATTCAATTGTTCACTTTATTTTATTAATTAGGCTATCATTCGGGTGTTAAAATATCCAAATTCAAGATATTGTATTGTGTTGATAGTATTTAATGGTAAAGCTTACTCTACCTGTTATTTCTCCCTACCATGTGGAAAAAATCTTTCCCTCATTAGAAACTTATAGAAAGAATTTACAAGATTTTTGTCACTTATGCAGTTTCTCAAATTTTTATTGACAATAAATTTTTTATTACTTTATATACAACAGTGGAAATATTTTTATCTTAAATTGTAACCCACTTATTGAATACTTGACCCTAAAACAATTATTTAACTTAAAGGGAAAAAGGGTAAATAATTGTTGGAGTAGTTGCCCAGTAGTACATGTTCTATATCTACTACTTCTATAGACAAACTGACTTTTAACTCTGGGAGGCAGTAAAGTTGCTAGCTTTTCTCACTCCGTGTAGCCAAGTATACTTTAACAGACACGTGTAGCTAAAATAACAGGTAACATAGCATGCATTATATATACCTAATAACAATGAAACATCTCCAGGTATGTAGTATATTGGCACCCACGAAAAAACCACGTTACAAAGTATAATATTTCTGAAATCAGTGGTATACATCCGTCCCTTTTAAACCACAGCTGGAAATATAGCAGAATTGCACCTTCAGCTGGTGTATGAAATTTCATGACAACTCTCTGTCGATCATTAAATTTAAGCTATATGGACATAGGGCACCTCTGTTTAATTACTTTATAACTCTTAAGGTATGGAAACTATGCTTACAAACTGCTTATGATCTATTGCACTAATCTCTGTGAATCACAAGAAAAACTACAACCTAATGCATGAAACATATCAAGACATTAGCCTAGTTTCTTGATACGTTATTACAAGGACATATAACAGGATTTGTATGTTATTCCAAATTAGGTACTAACATTTCATAATGCTGCCATCACAAATAAGAATTAACTAATACATTCAATTCCCCATGTAAACTTAACACATTACATGCCTACTGGTCAATTTGCATATGCTGACTGTTTACTTAATCATAAACTTTCATTTGCATATTTAACATACCACATGTGCTTTTGTTCTCATCTGGTGTGTAATTTCACCTACGTTAATGAGCCTTTGTTATTTTAAATTATGAAGAACAGCCTTGTTCATAACATGATAACACATACCTTGACGAGTTGGATAAGTTGAGGACAGAGTAGATGGAAACAGGTAGGCAGTTGTCCAGTCAGCAGGTGATGGGTCAGCAGATGATGGATCAGCATGTGATGAGTCACCAGATGATGGTTCAGCAGGCGATGGGTCAGCAGGTGATGGATCAGCAGGTGATGGGTCAGCTGATGATGGATCAGCATGTGATGAGTCACCAGATGATGGATCAGCAGGCGATGGGTCAGCAGGTGATGGATCAGCAGGTGATGGGTCAGCAGATGATGGGTCAGCAGGTGATAGGTCAGCAGATGATGGATCAGCAGGTGATGAGTCATCAGATGCTGAATCTATTAGTATTTGGTCAACTCGTGCTGAAGTAGTTTGATGCAGTATCAGCAGGTGTCATGTTAGCAGGCAGAGTGTCAGTAGATAACTTTTCAACCGGCAAGATATCAGCAAGCACCGTGCCAACAGGCAGAGTGTTAGTAGGAACCATGTCAACAGTCACCATGCCATCAGGTACTGTGCCATCAGGCACCATATTAACAAGCTCGGTGTCAGCAGGGGCCGGGAGAGCCAGAGTGTCAGCAGGGACCGGGAGAGGCAGGGTGTCAGCATGGGCCGGGAGAGGCAGGGTGTCAGCAGGGGCCGGGAGAGGCAGAGTGTCAGCAGAGACCGGGAGAGGCAGGGTGTCAGCAGGGCCTGGAGAGCCAGAGAGTCAGCAGGTGGCGGGAGAGCCAGGGTGTGGACAAGAGACACCGTAGCAGCCATCACAATAAACAGCCGCAACACAGCAGAAGTCGTCACCAAACTCTGCCTCTTCCTCGCCCTGTTAATCCTGACTTTCTTGTTGTGTTGTTTCCTGTGGCCATTGTGGTGGTGTTGACTCATCTTTGGCTCTGGCCACAACTGCTGCTGCTGCTGTAGAGTACTTATAGATGTGCAGCTTCTTCCTGTGATGCTGCTGCTGTTCTCAGGCACTGCTCTGTCGCCTGGTCTTGCTACAGCTGCTGTACTCATTAGATACTGCTGTTGCTCTTAACAATGTTTTCACTGTAAAAGAAAAAGAGATAAAATATTGCAATTAAAATCAAATTTGTATATCAATTGAAAATGCATAACGCATTAAAATGCAATAAGTTATGCATTTTATTAAAGTCTTTATTTCTGGGATAATTTGAACATTTCTTTGAATCAAGTTCCTCTTTGTACCATGACCATCCATAAATAGTAGAGTTTTGCATCATGATCACCCCAGCCTGTCTGGTGAGTACATCTTTCTGCCGTGACCATCCAAACCTGCTTGGCGAGTACATCCTTGCATCGTGGCCATCCAAACCTGCCTAGAGAGTACATCCTTGGATCATGACGATCCAAACCTGCCTAGCGAGTACAACCTTGGATCATGGCCATCCAAACCTGCATGGCGACTATGTTGTATCCAGATTTTTTTTTAATTAGTTAGTCTCTCTTCCATATTAGTCTCCGAATGCATGATAAAACTGATGAGTTAGCCAAAGCGTTTGCTCATAAAGAAGGAATTGATTACCATCTTGGACTGCCTTTGAGCAGCCTGAGGGCAGTAATATTCCGGGAACATAAAAAAAATCTTTAGACTTGAGGCAAAGTGAAATTCACACCAGTTGCTCCATCTATCATTATTCTATTATGCAGGAAGAACCGCACGTCTATGGGTCATCCAATAAGGTAAGAAGACTTCTCGATGTTACCACTGATAGGCTTAGCTCGGCTACAAGTACCTCTGGGAGTTTGAAACATCTGCAGATGTAGATTTAACTAAATGTAAACTCTGTCAGTGGAACTACTCGCAATACTTTTCGTCATTATATAATGGAATGTGAAAAAATCGCGGAGTTCAGAGATAACACCTTCAACGGAGTCCAAGAAATGTCTAAGTACTTCATTCATAATGATGTACTGCCGGGAATCTTAGCGAAATATCCAAAATTTGTTTACTGTAGGGAAAGCATGCCCATGACTGTAAAACTGCCGCCCAGTTGGGTGGGTGTGGAGCAAGACTAGTAACTGTGTGACTCACCATAGATGTAGAGTGCCTTGTATAGTGACTGTTGTGAGCCTCTTGTTAAATCATTTGTGACATAAAATAGAGTATCGATATGTATATGAATTTATGTAAATGTCTGTATATGTATGCACATGTGTATAAAACATTAACAATTGTTTAACTAGCTTCAACAAATTGCCACTTGTTTAGTTAACGAACTATGGGGTTCAGTTCCTGAATCTTTTATTTATTTATTTATGTATTTATTTATTTATTTATATATATACAAGAAAGTACATTGGGGGTTACAGAGAACATACAGTTTAAGTTGAAATTACATTCTTGTTAAGTCACCAGCATGCATAGCGTTTCGGGCAAGTCCTTAAACTAACCTTAGAGCAATAGATCCTTAAACTAACAGATAATTTTTAGAGAACTAACAGTAAAATTGACAAATAATGTTTAAAGGTACTTTACAGCTTTACTTTACAAGTACAGATGATTTTAAGTAGAATAATAACAGTAAAATTGAGAGAAAGAAAGTTACAGGTACATTGCAAGAATTTTTGACACAAAAGCAGATTAGAATAATACACAATAATAACAATACACAATAATGAACAAGGATTATTAGGTACAATTAGGAAAACATCTCAGGGTTATACATTGGTTCACTGAAGCACAATATGAGGATCATTACAAGAAATAATGCAGTAGAATATGTACTCAATACAATAACCCTGATATCAGATGATCTAAGATCACAATGGTAAAAAATGTGCCTTAGGTACAAAGAATGGGGGATTGGGTAGCACTAGAAACAGAGCGACGATAAAGCTCTAAGTAGAAGACTATGAAGATGAAATTAGGTTCTTTTTAGTTTTATTTTTGAATAAGGCAAAAGTTGGACAGCTTTTCAATTCATTAGGGAGTGAGTTCCATAGTCTAGGTCCCTATATTTGCATAGAGTGTTTACACAGATTTAGTTTGACTCTGGGGATATCAAAGATATATTTATGTCTGGTGTGGTGATTATGTGTTCTATAACATCTGTCCAGGAAGAGTTTCAGAACATGGTTTGCACTTAAAAAAAGGGTTTTATAAATGTAATTGACACAAGAGAATGTATGGAGTGAATTTATGTTTAGCATGTTTAGGTATTTAAACAGGGGAACTGTGTGTTGTCTGAAAGCTGAGTTTGTTATTATCCTGAGAGCAGATTTCTGCTGGGTGGTGATGGGCTTGAGATAGTTTGCAGAGGTTGATCCCCAAGCACAGATACCATAAGTAAGATAGGGATAGATAAGTGCATAATAGAGTGAGAGGAGAGCAGAGTAGGGTACATAATATCTAATCTTAGAGAATATACCAACAGTTTTAGAAACCTATTTAGTTATGTGTTGTATGTGGGTGCTGAAGATGAGTCTCTTGTCTAGGTATAGGCCAAGGAACTTTCCATCATTTTTATTGCTAATGTTTACATTATGTATCTGAACCTGAATTGCATTTGTTAATTTGCTTCCAAAAAAGATGTAGTAGGTCTTTTTTATGTTTAGTGTGAGTTTCTTGGTTGACATACGTAAGTGGATTTTTTTTAATTCATTGTTTACAACATTATTTAATAAGAGTGGGTTCAGGGTCAGAGTAAATGAGAGTAGTATCATCAGCAAACAAAACAGGTTTAAGCATGTTAGAGACATTAGGTAAATCATTGATGTATATAAGAAACAGGAAGGATCCTTGGATGCTGCCTTGTGGCACCCCTACGGTTAGTGGTAGAGTAGGAGAGGTTATATCATTGATGGCTACATATTGGTGTCTGTCACTAAGATAGGATCGGATATAGTTCAGGGCAAGGCCACGGATTCCATAATGGTGAAGTTTAAGTAAGAGGTAGTTATGGTAAACAGTATCAATAGCCTTTCTCAGGTCAATGAAGAGTCCAATCGGAAACTCACTTTTATCAAAGGCTGAGTAGATCAAGTCAAGCAGATTAACAATTGCATCATTGGTACTCTATTGGGAGCGGAAGCCAAACTGACAGGGACTTAGTGTATTGAATTTTACGAGATAGGGAGTAGAGCTGTTTGTAAAAACTTTTTCAAATATTTTGGATAATAAAGGTACATTTGATATGGGTCTGTAATTTTTTATGTCTACCGTGTTACCTCCTTTATGAACTGGCGTTACTCTTGTTTTTTTAAGGATGTCAGGGAAGGTATGATACTCTAGAGATATATTGAACAGCTAAGTTATGGGTGGTGCAAGGGCATGAGAGGCACTCTTGTATACCATCGATGGTATTTCACTAATGTTCCCAGCTTTGTTTTTAGTGAGTGAATAATGGATACAACATCTGAAGGACTGATCGGTGAGAAGAGAAGAGAGTTTGGATAGCTGCCTGAAAGATTTGTGGTAACATGTGTCTGGGTCTGTGGGATTTTTTGGGCAAGGTTAGCACCAATCGATGAAAAGAAGCTATTAAATTAATTTGTTATTTCAAGGTCTGTTGCATATGTATAATATCCTTCAAGATTTTAATCTTGTTATGTGGATTTTGTTTAG
>NC_091231.1:20807786-20855286 GCF_040958095.1 Procambarus clarkii | reverse complement strand
AGAAAACCAAGACATAATAGCACTCACAGAAACAAAGCTAACGATAACCATAACAAATGCAAAGTTTCTACAGGACTACTGTGTTGTGAGGAAAGAGGGAGAAGGAAGAGGAGGTGGTGGTGTAGCTCTGCTGGTAAAAAAAGGCTGGGATTTTGAGGAGATAGTTATTCAGGGCTGTGAAGGTTTCAGTGACTACATAACAGGTTCCTTTGCAACTGCAGGACAAAACCTTATAGTCGCAGCCATATATAATCCACCACCAAATGACAGAAGTCCCAGACAGGAATATGACAGAAACAACATGGCCACCATTAACATAGTAGAAAGAACAGTGTCTCTCACTATGTCGTTGTTAAAGATTCGCTACCCGGAACAAATAGTTCCTCTCCCATAGCATATCTATCACTAGTACGAATGGATCTGGACTACTAATCATGGGGACTTCAACCACGTGAAGATAGATTGGGAGAACAGAGATCAGCATGGAGGACCAGATACATGGAGAGCTAAGCTGCTGGACGTAGCAACAAGAAACTTTCTAAGTCAACACATCAAGGGGACCGACAAGAATGACAGAAGAGGATGAACCTGCTATGCTTGTTATGATATTTACCCTCAATAAGTGGGATATAAAGGAAGTTCATATGGAAGCCCCCTTGGGAATGAGTGATCACAGTGTATTGATCTTTGAGCACTTGGTAGAACTAGGACTTATCTCCCCCCAAAAAGAACTAGAAAACAAAAGGCTGGCGTACCGAAAGGAGAATTATGCAGGGATGAGAAGTTTCCAAAGGGATATACCATGGGACACAGACCTCAGAGCTATGTCTGTACATGACATGATGGACTATGTCACCCAAAAGTGCCGGAGGCAGTAAACAGGTTTATCCTGGCCCAAAGGGAAAAATCCGAAAAGCAAAAGAAGAATCCTTGGTTTAACAGGGCATGTATGGGAGCAAAGGAACTGAACAAAAGGGCGTTTAGGAACTTCCGAAATAACAGAACACCAGAAAGCTGAGAGATATACCAGAGAACCTGGAATGAGTATGTCAGGGTGAGAAGGGAAGCAGAGAAAAATTATGAAAATGATATAGCAAGCAAAGCCAAGATCGATCCAAAGCTACTCCACAGTAACAACAGGAGGAAAACAACAGTGATAGAACAGGCAATGAAACTTAGAACAGGCGAGGACAGGTATACAGAGAATGACAAAGAGGTGTGTGAAGAACTCAACAAGAGGGTTCCAGGAGGTCTTCACAATAGAACTTGGTGAGGTCACTGCGCTAGGAGAGGGGGCAGTAAACCAGGCGGCCTATGAAGGGTTCGAATTTACGAGAGATGAGGTCAAGAGACACCTGTTGGATCTGGATGTGAGAAAGGCTGTTGGTCCAGACGGGATCTCACCATGGGTATTGAAAGAGAGTGCAGAGGCACTCTGTTTGCCACTCTCAATAGTGAATAGTAGGCCACTGGAGACGGGAGACCTACCAGAAATATGGAAGGCGGCTAATGTGGTCCCAATATACAAAAAGGGTGACAGACAAGAGGCACTGAACTACAGGCCAGTGTCCTTAACTTGGATACCATGCAAAGTGATGGAGTGGATCGTGAGAAAAAATCTAGTAACACATGTGAAGAGAAGGGACTTCGTGACAAATTGCAAACGTGGGATCAGGGAGGGTAAATCTTACCTTTCTGGCTTAATAGAATTATACAATCAGGTAACAAAGATTAAACAAGAAAGAGAAGACTGGGCGGACTGCATTTTTTTGGACTGTCGGAAAGCCTTTGACACAGTCCCCCATAAGAGACTGGTACATAAGCTGAAGAGATAGGCAGGAGTAACTGGTAAAGTGCTCCAGTGGATAAGGGAATACCTAAGCAATAGGAAGCAAAGAGTTACAGTGAGGGGTGAGACCTCCGATTGGCGTGACGTCACCAGTATAGTCTAATAGGGCTCTGTACTCGGTCCTATCCTGTTTCTGATATACGTAAAGGATCTCCCATAGGGTAGAGACTCATTCCTCTCAATGTTTGCTGATGACGCCAAAATTATGAGAAGGATTAAGACAGAAGAGGTCTGCTTGAGGCTTCAAGAAGACCTAGACAAACTAAAAAAATGGTCGAACAAATGGTTGTTAGAGGTTAACCCAAGCAAATGTAATGTAATGAAGATAGGTGTAGGGAGCTGGAGGCCAGTTACAAGGTATCATTTGGGAGATGTAATTCTTGAAAAGTCAGAGAGAGAGAAAGACCTGAGGGTTGATATCACGCCAGACCTGTCCCCTGAAGCCCATATCAAGAGGATAACATCAGCAGCATATGTCAGGTTGGCTAACATAAGAACGGCATTTAGACACTTGTGCAAGGAATCATTCAGAATTTTGTATACCACCTATGTCAGACCAATCCTGGAGTATGCAGCCCCAGCATGGAGTCGGTATTTAGTCAAGAATAAGACTAAACTGGAAAAAGTTCAAAGGTTTGCCGCCAGACTAGTACCCCGACTGAGAGGTATGAGCTACGAGGAGAGACTACGAGAATTAAACCTCACATTGCTAGAAGACAGAAGAGTTAGGGGGGATATGATCACCACATTCAAGATTCTCAGAGGAATTGACAGGGTAAATAAAGACAGGTTATTTAACACAAGGGGTACACGCACTAGGGGACACAGGTGGAAACTGAGTGCCCAAATGAGCCATAGAGACGTTAGAAAGAATTTTTTTCGTGTCAGAGTGGATGACAAATGGAATGCATTAGGCAGTGATGTGGTGGAGGCTGACTCCATACACAGTTTCAAGTGTAGATATGATAGAGCCCAATAGGCACAGGAACCTGTACACCAGTTGAGAGGCAGGACCAAAGAGCCAGACCTTAACTTCAACAAGCACAAACAGGTGAGTACAAATAGATCAGTACACATACACACCTAGATGTACTCAGATATGCTCACCTGGTTGTACTCACCTAGATGCACTCATCTAATTGTACTCACCAAATTGTACCAACTTAATTAGCTGTATTCACCTAGCTCTACTCACCTAACTGTACTCACCTAACTATATACTCATTTAACTGTACTCACCTAACTGTTGTTACGGTGCCCTCTCCTATTTCTTTCGTTTGCCGGCTTAAAGAGTCATATCAGCTCTCCCTACTGATTCTCTGAGGTTCAGGGAGTCTAATGATATATGTGGCGACCAGACCGGCTGCCAGTTAAGGGAAGGAAGTTATATTATAAGTTGTAAATAATGAGAAATTGGCGCCCCGATATAAAATGAAACAGTATCCCCTATGGCAGATATGACCTTTTGGAAGGGACATTAGCCGATCGCGGATTGGTCGATTTAGGTCGCGGGCGACAAATCAGGGCCCGCCATGACGTCACCGAGTGCCCCGGGCGGCGCCAACGTGAGAGTGGTTCTGACCTTGGAAGCGACAGGACGCGCCTCGGTCTGCTCTCAAGGATTGGAGGCTCTGCAAGCCTTGTTTAGTGGATTGAGCTGGCCATCGCAGCCCATCATAGTTATTGGAGACCCTGCGCTTCTGGGAAGCAAAAGAGGAACCAAGTTCATTGAGCAGAGAAGTGCCAAACTTGGAAAATAGTCGGCGACGACGCTGGGCGGCGCCGCTGGCTGGACGTTGAGGTCTGGAAGATGGGCGGGCAGGCCTAGCTGTGACTGGGGTCACATCCACTGAGAATCTTGGAAGGACGACACCGTGCCTAGGACAAGGAGCACCGCCTTGTGGGAGAGGCGAGTGTGGGGAAAAATAGTGATTAGCTCAGCGCCCATCGATGAACCAGGATTGGGGCAGCTGAATCTCACGGATTGGAATGGCGACGACGCGAAGGCTCCACGACACCTGAGGACCTGTGGAACGTCCTGGATCGTCAAGGATCGACCCAAGGAAGCGTGGGAACCTCACACCATCGAGGGACAGGCGTCGTGAGCCAAGAATGTAAGGTAGATCATTTTCCCTCCTATTACCCCTTGTATGAGTAGGCTAGTTAGGCCACAATATTTACTTGTGTATGTGGCAGCAAGACTTTATTACTTTAATAGTAGAATAGACTGCAAGGCAGCTTGAGTCCAGGTCTGTCAGAGAGGACAGTGTGTATGGATGGCAGGACAGTGAAGAAGAGGCGCCGACGTGGTGAAGAGGCCCTCCTGTGAGAGTGTGAGACTCCTGTCTTCCTGCCCAGTTGAAGGAGTGTTGGAGGTCGTGGAAGAAGAGGCTGACGATCTCCAGACTCATTATCCATATTTCCATATTCATGTATTACTTGTGATT
Organism: Procambarus clarkii; assembly: GCF_040958095.1. Lineage (NCBI taxonomy): Eukaryota > Metazoa > Arthropoda > Malacostraca > Decapoda > Cambaridae > Procambarus > Procambarus clarkii. The sequence continues at coordinate 20,850,990 of NC_091231.1, read as the reverse complement.
GTGTGTGTGTGTTCATGTAATTTGCATCAGTAAATCCACACATTTTATTACTGTGTTTGAGTGTGCCTCCATTTATGATATTTCTCTATGAGCATACATTTCTGGCTACAAACAATATATAATACACCCACTGAACTGCATTGCTGGGGTGCAGATATAATAACCCAGCTGGCGACCTTGCTAAGAGGAAGATAGAGAAGACAGGCGGGAAAGGAGTTCCTGCAACCTTTTTTGTCTAGCAGGCAAGACTCTGGGAGGTAATGGTTATAGGTAAGCCTGAGTCTTCCTTCACTCCCCCACGGGTCTAGGCCGGAACTGTTAACAGCAGTTTCCCCGTGTTCGACTGAAGGGCTTCCAGGGTGAATCAGTGGCACCCCTTTGTGGTGGAAGCAAAGACCTGCGGAGGTGGGCATTGTTGGTCCTCTCTTGTGTGACCAAGGAGACTCCGGTGAATCCAGGGAGTCGGAGGGGCTGAGTATTTGGGCCTTTGAGCCCCTAGCAGCCGAGTGTTAGCAGAGCCCCGGACCACCCACCCCCACGTGACACTGTATACTCACCTAACTGTACTCACCTACCAATACTACTCCACTTCACTTGAAGTATTCACCTAGTTGAACTAAGCTAGTTGTTTTCACCTACTTTTAATTCGCTAGATGTTTTCACCTACTTTTACTTCTCTAGTGGTTCTCACCTACTTGCAATTACTCCTCCATAGCGTGTGTAATTATATTCACCCACATGTATTCACCTAGTAGTGCTCAAGTTGTACTAACCTACATGTACTCCGACTAGTTGTAGTCATGTAGTTGTATTCACCTAGCTGTACTCCCTTAGTTACACTCATATAATTTTATTAACCTAGTTCTGCTCACCTACTTGCACTCTCCCAGTTGCAGTCATGTAGTTGTACTCACCAATTGGTGCTTAACATAAAAAACCGTATTATTAAATATATAAGTTAGCAAATAGTGTTATTATTTTTATTTATAAATGTTTTGTACACCAAAGTAAATATTTTTAACACCTTTCACTCAACTCAGACACAACATTTATAATTAATATTATTGTATGTTGCAAAATGATATAAAAATTAATATTTGTATATGATTTTTTTAATATATAAAGGGAACAAATCGTGATATATAAGTCAATATAATCTACATCAAAAGAAGTAATAATCTAATATATCTTCGTGTAACTAATTTTTTTAGGATTGTTTCCTACAACTATGAAACAACATTCAAAATGTATATTTGTAATGTACTTGAATTTGACGTTTAAACATGAAAAAAATGATTTTTGTAACATATAAAGGAGAAACTAATATTAGAAAAGATAGCATTTGCCAAATTATATAAAGAAATCCTTTTGACAATCTTGGATTAAAGGTTGCTCATATGCCTGTTGACCCATAGTTGAAACGTTTCTTTCCCACACCCCCTCGGTAACATTAGTGGAGGTTGCAGCAACATTTTGTGTTTGTTGTGTGTGGACCTGGTATGGTGAGGACCGTGATGCTGGTGGTGGTGTGGACCTGGTATGGTGAGGACCGTGATGCTGGTGGTGTGGACCTGGTATGGTGAGGACCGTGATGCTGGTGGTGGTGTGGACCTGGTATGGTGAGGACCGTGATGCTGGTGGTGGTGTGGACTTGTTATAGTGAGTACCATGATGCTTGTGGTGGTGTGGACCTGGTAGGGTGAGGACCGTGATGCTGGTGGTGTGGACCTGGTATGGTGAGGACCGTGATGCTGGTGGTGGTGTGGACCTGGTATGGTGAGGACCGTGATGCTGGTGGTGGTGTGGACCTGGTATGGTGAGGACCATAATGCTGGTGATGTTGGTGTGGTATGGTGAGGACCATGATGCTGGTGGTGGTTTGGATCTTGTATTCTGAGGACCGTGAAGCAGGTGGTGTGGACCTGGTATGGTGAGGACCGTGATGCTGGTGGTGTGGACCTGGTATGGTGAGGACCGTGATGCTGGTGGTGTGGACCTGGTATGGTGAGGACCGTGATGCAGGTGGTGTGGACCTGGTATGGTGAGGACCGTGATGCTGGTGGTGTGGACCTGGTATGGTGAGGACCGTGATGCTGGTGGTGGTGTGGACCTGGTATGGTGAGAACCGTGATGCTGGTGGTGGTGTGGACCTGGTAAGGTGAGGACCGTTATTCTGGTGGTGTGGACCTGGTATGGTGAGGACCACCAGTATCATGGTCCTCACCATACCTTGTCTACACCACTAGCATCACGGTCCTCACCACACCAGGTCCACACCACCTCCAACATTAGGGTCCTCACCATACCAGGTCCACACCACCAGCATCATGGTCCTCACCATACCAGGTCCACACCACCAGCATCATGGTCCTCACCATACCAGGTCCACACCACCAGCATCATGGTCCTCACCATACCAGGTCCACACCACCAGCATCACGGTCCTCACCATACCAGGTCCACACCACGAGCATCATCGTCCTCACCATACCAGGTCCACACCACGAGCATCATGGTCCTAACCATACCAGGTCCACACCACCAGCATCATGGTCCTCACCATACCAGGTCCACACCACCAGCATCACGGTCCTCATCATACGAAATTCTGGCAAATTATGGATGTTAAAGAATTAAAGTAGGAATATATTTTCACATTAGCCTAATATAACCCAAATTTAACACAAATTTGTCCCAATTGGAGGGGGGGAGGGGTTATAGGCTAGGTTAAGGAAAATTTGATTATTTAGTGATATAGATATGGCGAATCTTATCATGTTTCCTAAGAACATGTGAACAAATGGAGTTCAAATCCATTTATATGAGGTTGGGTTGTGTTTGAACTGATGTAGAGAAAAATGGCCATTAAACCCATAGTTAATAGAGGTTAGGTTGGGATGAGTTGGCTGTGTCCCAAGAATAAGATACCATATATGGAACCAAGATCTTGGTATCAGAGGTATGGGCAAGGGCGGTTGGGTTGATGCAAAAACATCACTTTCGGCGACCAGATATTGAAGATGCACATTAAATTTAATTGGGATAGGTGAAACTAGGTCAAATTGGGGCTTTGGTTGTGCTATGAAATGGTAAACTCGGGTAAATTTGGCGGGAATTGGATCAAATTAGGTGGAAATTGGATTAAATTGGGATAAATTTGGCCTTAGCTGTGTGTTAGGTTAGGTCTGGTTTCGTAGGATTGAAGATATATAAACACATCTGGATATATGGAAATAGCTGGATGGACACTGCGCTATTACTATGAAATGGTATTGGGAATAGAGCGTGACATAGGACACCTGGATATTAGATATTGAAAATGCTCATTAAATTTATATGGGATAGGTGAAACTTGGTCAAATTAGGCTTTGGTTACGCTATGAAACGGACAAACTCGGGTAAATATAGTGGAAATTGGATTAAATTAGGATAAAATGGGGCAAAATTAGGTGGAAATTGGATTAAATTGGGATAAATTGTCATAAATTTAGGTGGAAACTGGCGTAAATTGGGATACATATGGCTAAATTTGGCCTTGGCTGCATTAGGATAGGAATGGTTTCCTAGGAGTGATGATATATAAGCACATCTGGATATTTGGAAATAGCTGGAAGGACAGTGAGCTATTACTATGAAATAGTCTTGGGAATAGGGCGTGGCATGGGGCAACTGGATATTGGATATTGAAAATGCACATTAAATTTGTATGGGATAGGTGAAACTTGGGTGAAATGGGCTTTGGCTGTGATATGATTTGACATATTTTTCCCTATATTTAATAGGGAATTGTCATTAGTTGGGATGAAATTAGGTAGATGGCCACAGCACTAACACTATGAAATGGTCTTGGGAATGGGGAATATGTGGTGGCTGGATACTGGGCATTGGAAATGAACGTTATTTTTAGATGAGATAGAGAAAACTCGGGTGAATTGGGCTTTGGCTTGAACAAATCAGGCCTATTCCTGGGGTGGGGTAGGGGTTTGGTTGTGGGGGGGGGGGGGGGGAGGGACAGTGAAATTTACCTTTGGTTCTCATATGATTACCTTGAGGTTACCTTGAGGTGCTTTCTGGGCTTAGCGTCCCCTCGGCCTGGTCGTCGACCAGGCCTCCTGGTTCCCGGACTGATCAACCAGGCTGTTGGACGCGGCTGCTCGCAGCCTGACGTATGAGTCACAGCCTGGTTGATCAGGTATCCTTTGAAGGTGCTTATCCAGTTCTCTCTTGAACACTGTGAGGGGATTGCCAGTTATGCCCCTTGTGTGTAGCCCCTGATTAGTTACATTTAAATTCAGTTTTAGTTTTTTGTTTATAATTGGAGATAACTTTTGGTGGACTTGTCTTTAAACTGGAGTAAATTTAAATAAATTTAGCTTGGGCTGTTTTTTTTAAGCTTTGGGAAATTGGGCTTTTGGTTGTGCCATACACAACAAAATTTAGGTAAAATTGGTAGAAATTGTCTTTAATTTGATGAAATTACCTGGAGGGGTGCAGCACTAACTCTTATGAAATGGTCTTGGGGATGTTGTATAATAGGGATCTCCCGCATGTAGCGGGGGAAAAGGGTTCGAGAGCCGCATAATTGGTTTGGAAACTAAACCCTACATATTGTTTAGCTGACAATCTCTTGAAAGCTCGTTACGCGATTGTCACTGCTACATACATACACACACATATATGCACCTAAGTGATTCAACAAGAGGCATGCAACGGTCTCTATGCAAGGCACTTTTACATCTATGGCCAGTCCGCAGTTGCAGGTCTCACTCCACAACCGCCCAACCGGAGAGTCATGTGCATCCTTCACCTACAGTAAGCAAATGTTTTGGTTACTTTGCTAAGATTAATGGCAGCTCATCATTATGAATGAAGTACTTGGGTATTTCTTGGACTCCATTAATGGTGTTATCTCTGAATTCTGCGAATTTTCTTTTCGTATTCCATTATATAATAACGCAAAGTATGCGAATAGTTAAACTTGCTCAATGAATTTGTGTTAGCTTGCTAATGTAATTGTATGGGGTTTGCATAAGTTTGTTGAGAATATAATTGAATGCTAGTTTAGTTCATTTATTATGAATCCCATACCCATCTTGTGGGGCGGGTAGTGGGAAGGGTTACCACGGCGGGTAATGGAGTCTGGCAATGAGCCCAACAATTCATTTTGGCTCCAGCAAGAAAACAAACAAAAAAATGGGTAAACGAAATTGCCAAAATTAATTTGTGCAAGTTTGCAAATGTGATTAAGTTTTTTTTTTTTTGCATAAGTTTGAGAATATATAATTGAATGTTAGTTTTAATTCATTTATTAATGCAGCCCCTATTCCCATCTTGCGGGCAATAGCGGAAAGGGCTGCAGCGATGCATAATGGGCCTCAGAGTCAGAACCTAAACAATTTATTTAGCTAAAGCAAGTTTTCGCAATCTTAATGAGCTAGTTTTGAAAAATTTAATGGTCATTGTCACACATCAACAATGGGGCACGAGAAAGACCGCAAGTGCAGTTTCTAAATTAAAACCAAGACTGGGATATGTGGAGAGCTAGTGTCATAATTTATGTTTTTCCTGCGCACCGCCGCCCATCCAGTGGGGGACCTAAGCTGAGCAGTAGTAACATCTAGAAGTCTGCTGCTTTTATTGGTTGATCCATAGATGTGTACTGGCTCCTCTTGCATCGTCGCATTAGTAGCAGTTTCTAAATTAAACAACTAGCATATGTAAAGAGCTAGTCTAACAATTTATATGTTTTTTTTTTATCAGGCCCACTGGCCCTCTATCCAGCGGACTGCGGCTGGATGGGTTACAATTGAGCCAAAAACAGTTGGTCAGGGCGAGATACGGCTTCATTTAGAGGCTGATCTAACAATTTATATGTTTTTATTTTTATCAGGCCCACTGCCCTTCTATCCAGCAGACTGCGGCTGGATGGGTTACAATTGAACCAAAAACAGTTGGTCAGGGCGAGATATGAAAAAACAGGGCGAAAACAGTTGGTCAGGGCATTTAGAGAAATTTACTATAGCCAAAAAGCTTGAACGTCGGGAACTGAACGCGGCCCTGCACGAGAGTCATTCTTAGCACTCAAATGTTTAGAGATTAAAATCTCTATAATTAGAGGGGGGCAACTAAGATACCGCATCATTTAGTGAAATTTGCAATGTCCAATAGTTTGGACGTTGGGGAACTGAGCCAGGACTTGCACGAAGGTTGCTCTGCATCCAGTGCAAATGATGAAACATGTGGGAGAAAGAAAGATTTTCTTTGTGACGGAAAAAGAAAACTTAACCGATTGGTACTCTAAGTATTGAAAATCTCAACAACTTTATAGCACATAAAAGTCTTAAAAGACAATATTTTTCAGGAGTAAGTTTTTGTCAATGTTAATAATTTTATTATTATTAAAAAAATGTAAATGATAATTTTAAAACCAAAGCCTTCCAAACCTGGCTCATTAAAATATATTTTTTTGAAATCTCACAAGTATTTATGCAATATTCAATATAAAACGATCATAATGCGCAATGGCATTTTATTTTTATAGAGGAAATTTATAAAGTAAATATAATACCAATGCGAAACAATTTCTATCTGACATATTATTGATGCAGGTGGTGTGGACCTGGTATAGTGAGGGCCATGATGCTGGTGGTGTGGACCTGGAATGGTGAGTGTTGGAAATAACCAACAGTTTTATACATCTTTGTATTAACCACAAGTAGTTACTAAAATTACTAACTTGTAGATTTGATCATTATCATGATTTATTTAGACATATTGCCAGATTCTTCCTAGTCAGAGTGACGACGTGAGGAACGACAGGCAGTAACATGAATTCTCTCCACATTTAGTTGGATTTATAACAAGAATCCAGTTTATCATTTTCTTTACTAAAAATAGTTACTTACTAATAAGTTTAATTTTGTAGTATACTACTACTTACTGGAACTCCCTTATTTAATTGATATTAAACATTCTAGAGGAAATTACTTTAATGTGAATGATTTTACTTTAATTTCCTCGATTAGCTGCACAACTTTAATAAATCAATTTATGTGGCACGAAATTCTATTTTATCACAGAAGAATTTAATGTGATATTAATACTTGTCACTACCTCTTCCTTTCTTAGTCAATTGCAATATATACATATACATTTACGCTCGAGATGTCTATCGAGAGCCGCGCATGCGCAATAAGGAAGAGGAGGAAGACGGGAGAGCGACACCAGACACGAGAGAGCACGACGTGGACGCCATTGATAGCGTGTAGCAGAGCTGCGTTGTGATCCCATTTATTTCGCTCGAACGACCAGTAGAGCGGTGCCACGTTATCTGGCACAATAGCCGTGTCCCCGACTAGCATATGAGCAATTCCAATGTCAACGCCTTTCAAGCAGCAGCTGGAGGACGAAGAATTGCTCAAGTCTCCACATCAACGGACACGCGGCTCGGCAGCTAGGTTTACCTCTTTGTTATTATGTGGTCACAATTAACATTTAGGCTAGTTGTCGTTAGGCCGTAAAACAAACAAACAAATCCCGTACGTGTCTTGATTAATTTTACAATCTAAATATATGATTATTTGCATTATTTCTCTATAGAATTTTTTTTTATTTTTAGCAGCGCCACAACCAGTGAGGTCCAGCACGGTTGCGTGGTGACCGCCGGCCAGGTCGGACGTTCCTGAGGTCTCTCCGCTTCTGGCTAGTGTTTACGTTGGGTGATCGCTTGTTTGCCCTGCTGGTGGTGGTTTGCCACTGACAGGGTGACGTTTGCTTAGCCATGGGGACGTCTCGCCCTCCAATGATGAGGACGCTGTCAGCTGGTTTGGCGTTTACGGTGCTGGTGGACCATCCATTTGTTGGTGTCGCCCTGGTGGACGTGCTGCATATGGAGCTGTCGGACCTGGTGGGCATCCAGCTGCTTCAGGGCAACCATGCTGTAGTCAAGTTCCCCTTTCAGGCGTTTCTCGAGCGGTGTGAGGGGCGTGTTTACCCTCTCCCTGATACTGCTGGCTCCATTAAGGTAGTGAATCTCAGTGTCACCTTGACGTCTGTGACGGTGCATGGTGCCCCCTTCGAATTTCAGGACGAATTTTTAACCTCCTGTTTCGAACGGTTTGGGGCTGTGTTAAGTGTTCGATGGAATAAGGTCGTTGCCGGGCACTGTGTTGGTATGCTTGACGGCTCCCGCACCCTGACGATGTCGCTGAAGTGTAGTGTACCGTCGTCGATGTCCGTATTGGGTTACACGCTCCACTGCCAGTACCGGGGTCAACCGCGCACCTGTTATCGGTGTGGTCACGAGGGTCATCTGGCTGCGGCGTGTGACGTGGGAGCAACTGGTCGGGTGCATGTTCTTCGTGCGGAAGATTTTCCGCCCCTGTTGCATTCGGACGGTGTGGGTGCTGTGCCTGAGGCGCCTGACTGCCTGTCTGCTGCTCCGCCTGTTGAGGCGAGTTCTCTGGCCCGTGCGACACGTCAGGTGACTGCTGTGGCCCCTGGGGTTGTTGAGCCGGTGTGTGAGGGTGACGGGGCGTCACCTGCGCTGCGTGTAGTGAAGGGTGTCCCGGTGGAGGTTCATGTCCCACCCCCGCCTGTGGATGTGGTAACGGCTCTCAGGGACGCGGGTTCTGCTGTTTTGGAGGGGGTTCTTCGGCAAGGTGAGGTGCCTGCCGTGCCTGTGTGTGTTAACGACTGTAGTTCTGCTCTTTCCATTCCTTTGCAGAAGCGTGCACGTCGGTGTTCTGAGGCTGTTTCCGTGGATGATGTAGACAGTGTGGGTGATGTGGCCTCTGTGAACTCTTCGGACGGTGCGGGTGTGGCCTGTGTGGATGTAAAGATGGTAGCCGTGCCTGCGGAGGGGCCTGCTGGACGTGGTGTGGTGCGGTCTGTCTCGAAGCATTCGCAGCGGGCTCGGAGTGTGTCTCCCCTTCGTGGTGTGCCTTGGGAGGAGGTGGGGGAGTATGGTGCTCAGCTGGCGTCCCCCACCGTGGATGATGGTGCTGTGCGGGGCTCCGAAGTTGCTACCTGTGTCACCTGCTGTTGGATCCCCGCAGTGGGGGGTTGTCCCTGATGATCGGGACCTCGTCGTGATGTTGCGGAAAGATGTGCGCCAGGGGGCCTCGGCTCCTGTGCCCGGTGGTGGGGTCGCTGCCGCGCCTGCATCCCCTGCTGTTCCCCTCCTTCATTGCCCCGGTCTGGTGGTTGCCTAGTCCCGTCTGCTGGGGTCGTGCCCTGTGAGGGTCCGGAGTTGGGCCCTTATCGGGATGCCCGGGTGCTTCTGATCCCATGGTACTCGTCAACTATCTGGGTATCGTCTGAGAAGGTGTTTGTTTATAGGGTGCCGGATAGGATGTCTCAGCCAAGGGTACTGCCTGATGGCCGGCTGCCCGCCGACCTGTGGGTGATTTGGGAAGCGTACTGCTTGCGCTTTCCGATACGCAAGTTTCCGGAGAAGTATTAGTTCCCATCTTGCGCACACGGCTATGCTGTGCCTGGATCAGCTGCCGCCGTGATCACGACTCCCCGCCCCCCGGTGCGGGGAGTCTCCCTCTAACATTCGCCTCTGTTTTTGTCGCAACTCCTCTCTCTACAGCCCATCACATCTACCGATTTTGACTTTCTTCTCCTCACCATCAACGCGTCTCCTTACATCTGTCCTGGTGCAGTCATCGGAAGGGTTACCCCTTCATGCAAACTGCACCTATTCTCAAGAAGAAGAAGAAGAAATTTACAGTGCTTGAATATAAATTGCACAGATATTGGCTGAAATTTCCTAGTTATCCTCATGATTTAGGATTTATTTGTAGTTATTATGTAGAAGATTTCTACAATGTAATTGCCTTTCAGTAGCAAGGCGACGCCAACCGTGGTGCTAGGCTTCTCACCGTTCCGTGCAATAATTTACCCTATGCAAGACGTCGTCGGTGGAGCGTAGCAACTGATTACACCTCACTATATTTACAGCTAAGCTGTCCCTTTTTTATCTGTAGCAATAACTCATCAATTTCATTAACCCATTGATTTACTAATGCTGTTCAACATTTCAGTAGTATATTGTGGAGCATTTACCTCCAATTAATATTATATATTCAATCATATTTACTTTCATATTTTATTTACTCTGGTGAAGAACCAGCACCAGAATAATGCTAGGGATGTATTAATCTTTCAGTATGTAACCCCTCAATTTTGTGGAAGATAATTTAACTCCATTTATATCAGAAATACAGTTTTACTAAGATTCATAGGACACTATAGTTCTAGGGATCAGTTTTTCCATGGCTTTATTTTGTTTTCCACTTTTTCTCCAAAAGTGGTGGTCCTTCATAGCTATCGAAGTATATATTTAATTATTAGTTATTGGAGTCGGGTTTTCCCCCACAGTGAGGACCATGTTGCAGGTAGTGTGGACCTGGCATGGTGAGGACCATAATGCAAGTGGTGGGGTGGACCTGGTATGGTGAGGACCATGATGGTGGTGATGTGGGCCTGGTATGGTGAGGAACGTGATGCTGATGGTATGGACCTGGTATGGTGAGGACCATGATGGTGGTGGTGTGGACCTGGTATGGTGAGGACCGTGATGCTGGTGGTGGTGTTAACCTGGTATGGGGAGGACCATGATGCTGGTGGTGGTGTGGACCTGGTATGGTGAGGACCGTGATGCAGGTGGTGGTGTGAACTGGTATGGTGAGGACCATGATGCTGGTGGTGTGGACCTGGTATGGTGAGGACAATGATGCTGATCGTGTGGACTTGAAAAGGTGAGGATCATGATGCTGGTGGTGTGGACCTGGTATGTTGAGCACTGTGATGCTGGTGGTGGTGTGAACCTGGTATGGTAAGGACCATGATGCTGGTGGTGGTGTGGACCTGGTATGGTGAGGACCATGATGCTGATGGTGTGGACCTGGTATGGTGAGGACCATGATGCTGGTGGTGTGAACCTGGTATGGTGAGGACCGTGAAGCAGGTGGTGTGGACCTGGTATAGTGAGGACCATGATGCAGGTGGAGGTGTGGACCTGGTATTGTAAGGACCATGATGCTGGTGGTGTGGACCTGGTATGGTAAGGACCGTGATGCTGGTGGTGTGGACCTTGTATGGTGAGGACCATGATGCTGGTGGTGTGAACCTGCTATGCTGAGGACCATGATGCAGGTGGTGTGGACCTGGTATGGTGAGGACCATGATGCTGGTGGTGTGGACCTGGTATGGTGAGGACCATGATGCTAGTGGTGGTGTGGTCCTGGTATAGTGAGGACCATGATGCAGGTGGTGGTGTTAACCTGGTATGGTAAGGACCATGATGCTGGTGGTGGTGTCGACCTGGTATGGTGAGGACCTTGATGCTGGTGGTGTGGACCTGGTATGAGAAGGACAATGATGCTGGTGGTGTGGACCTGGTATAGTGAGGACCATGATGCTGGTGGTGTGGACCTGGTATGGTGAGGACCATGATGCTGGTGGTGTGGACCTGGTATGAGAAGGACAATGATGCTGGTGGTGTGGACCTGGTATAGTGAGGACCATGATGCTGGTGGTGTGGACCTGGTATGGTGAGGACCATGATGCTGGTGGTGTGGACCTGGTATGGTGAGGACCATGATGGTGGTGGTGTGGACCTGGTATGGTGAGGACCGTGATGCTGGTGGTGTGGACCTGGTATGGTGAGGACCGTGATGCAGGTGGTGTGGACGTGGTATGGTGAGGACCTTGACGCTGGTGGTGTGGACCTGGTATGGAGGCGACCATGATGCTGGTGGTGTGGGCCTGGTATTGTGAGGACCATGAAGCTGGTGGTGGTGTGGACCTGGTATGGTGATGACCGTGATGCTGGTAGTGTGGACCTGGTATGGTGAGGACCTTGATGCTGGTGGTGTGGACCTGGTATGGTGAGGACCGTGATGCTGGTGGTGTGGTCCTGGTATAGTGAGGACCGTGATGATGGTGGTGTGGACCTGGTATGGTGAGGACCTTGATGCTGGTGGTGTGGACCTGATATGGTGAGGACCGTGATGCTGGTGGTGTGGTCCTGGTATAGTGAGGACCGTGATGATGGTGGTGTGGACCTGGTATGGTGAGGACCTTGATGCTGGTGGTGTGGAGCTGGTATGGTGAGGACCGTGATGCTGGTGATTTGGACCTGGTATGATGAGGACCATGGTGCAGATGGTGGTGTGAACATGGTATGGTGAGGACCATGATGCTGATGGTGTGGACCTGGTGTGGAAAGGACCATTGTGGTGGTGGTATGGACCTTGTGTAATGAGGACCATGATGCTAGTGGTGATGTGGACCTGGTATGGTGAGGACCGTGATGCTTATAGTGTGGACCTGGTATGGTGAGGACTGTGAAGCAGGTGGTGTGGGCCTGGTATGATGAGGACCGTGATGCTGGTGGTGTAGACCTGGTATGAGGACCATGATGCTGGTGGTATAGACCTGGTATGGTGAGGACCTTGATGCTGGTGGTGTAAACCTGGTATGGTGAGGACCATGATGCTGGTGGTGTGAACCTGGTATGGTGAGGACCATGATGCTGGTGGTGTGGACCTGGAATGGTGAGGACCGTGATGCTGCTGGTGGTGTAGACCTGTTATAGGGAGGACAATGATGTTGGTGGTGTGTGGACCTGGTATGGTGAGGACCATGATGTTGATGGTGAGGACCATGATGCTGGTGGTTGTGTGGATCTGATATGGTAAGGACCGTGATGCTTATAGTTTGGACCTGGTATGGTGAGGACCGTGAAGCAGGTGGTGTGGCTTTGGTATGGTGAGGACCGTGATGCTGGTGGTGTGGACCTGGTATGGTGAGGCCCATGATGCTGGTGGTGTGGACCTGGTATGATGATACCATGATGCTGGTTGTGTTGACGTTGTATGGTGAGGACCGTGAAGCAGGTGGTGTGGACCTGGTATAGTGAGGACCATGATGCTGGTGGTGGTGTGGGCCTGGTATGGTGAGGAACGTGATGCTGATGATGTGGACCTGGTATGGTGAGGACCATGATGCTGGTGGTGTGAACCTGGTATGGTGAGAACCGTGATGCTGGTGGTGTGAACCTGGTATGGTGAGGACCGTGAAGCAGGTGGTGTGGACCTGCTATGCTGAGGACCATGATGCAGGTGGTGTGAACCTGCTATGCTGAGGACCGTGATGCTGGTGGTGGTGTGGACCTGGTATGGTGAGGACCATGATGCAGGTGGTGTGGACCTGGTATGGTAAGGACCATGATGCTGGTGGTGGTTTCGACCTGTTATGGTGAGGACCTTGATGCTGGTATTGTGGACCTGGAATGGTGAGGACCGTGATGCTGGTGGTGGTGTGGACCTGGTATGGTGAGGACCGTGATGCTGGTGGTGTGGACCTGGTATGGTGAGGATCGTGATGCAGGTGGTGTGGACCTGGTATGGTGAGGACCTTGATGCTGGTGGTGGTGTGGACCTGGTATGGTGAGGACCTTGATGCTGGTGGTGGTGTGGACCTGGTATGGTGAGGACCTTGATGCTGGTGGTGTGGGCCTGGTCCACACCACCAGGTGGTGGTGTGGACCTGGTATGGTGAGCACCATGATGCTGGTGGTGTGGACCTGGTATGGTGAGGACTGTGATGCTAATGGTGTGGACCTGGTATGAGAAGGACCATGATGCTTGTGGTGTGGACCTGGTATGGTGAGGACCATGATGCTGGTGGTGTGGACCTGGTATGGTGAGGACCTTGATGCTGGTGGTGTGGACCTGGTATGGTAAGGACCATGATGATGGTGGTGGTATGGACATGGTATGGTGAGGACCGTGATGCTGGTGGTGTGGACCTGGTATGGTGAGGACCGTGATGCAGGTGGTGTGGACGTGGTATGGTGAGGACCTTGATGCTGGTGGTGTGGACCTGGTATGGTGAGGACCGTGATGCTGGTGGTGTGGGCCTGGTATTGTGAGGACCGTGATGCTGGTGGTGTGGACCTGGTATGGTGAGGACCATGATGTTGGTGGTGTGGACCTGGTATCGTGAGGACCGTGATGCTGGTGGTGTGGAGGTGGTATGGTGAGGACCGTGATGCTGGTGGTGGTGTGGACCTGGTATGGTGAGGACCATGATGTTGATGGTGAGGAACATGATGCTGGTGGTGTGGACCTGGTATAGTGAGGACCTTGATGCTGGTATTGTGGACCTGGTATGGTGATGACCGTGATGCTGGTGGTGTGGACCTTGTATGGTGAGGACCTTGATGCTGGTGGTGTGGTCCTGGTATAGTGAGGACCGTGATGATGGTAGTATGAACCTGGTATGATGAGGATCGTGATGCTGGTGGTGGTGTGGACCTGGTATGATGAGGACCATGATGCTGGTAGTATGAACCTGGTATGATGAGGATCGTGATGCTGGTGGTGGTGTGGACATGGTATGGTGAGGACCGTGATGCTGGTGATTTGGACCTGGTATGATGAGGACCATGGTGCAGATGGTGGTGTGAACATGGTATGGTGAGGACCATGATGCTGATGGTGTGGACCTGGTGTGGAAAGGACCATTGTGGTGGTGTTATGGACCTTGTGTAATGAGGACCATGATGCTGGTGGTGATGTGGACCTGGTATGATGAGGACCGTGATGCTTATAGTGTGGACCTGGTATGGTGAGGACTGTGAAGCAGGTGGTGTGGGCCTGGTATGATGAGGACCGTGATGCTGGTAGTGTAGACCTGGTATGAGGACCATGATGCTGGTGGTATAGACCTGGTATGGTGAGGACCGTGATGCTGGTGGTGTGAACCTGGTATGGTGAGGACCATGATGCTGGTGGTGTGAACCTGGTATGGTGAGGACCATGATGCTGGTGGTGTGGACCTGGAATGGTGAGGACCGTGATGCTGCTGGTGGTGTAGACCTGTTATAGGGAGGACAATGATGTTGGTGGTGTGTGGACCTGGTATGGTGAGGACCATGATGTTGATGGTGAGGACCATGATGCTGGTGGTTTTGTGGACCTGATATGGTAAGGACCGTGATGCTTATAGTTTGGACCTGGTATGGTGAGGACCGTGATGCTGGTGGTGTGGACCTGGTATGGTGAGGACCGTGATGCAGGTGGTGTGGACGTGGTATGGTGAGGACCTTGATGCTGGTGGTGTGGACCTGGTATGGTGAGGACCTTGATGCTGGTTGTGTGGACCTGGTATGATGATACCATGATGCTGGTTGTGTTGACGTTGTATGGTGAGGACCGTGAAGCAGGTGGTGTGGACCTGGTATAGTGAGGACCATGATGCTGGTGGTGGTGTGGGCCTGGTATGGTGAGGAACGTGATGCTGATGATGTGGACCTGGTATGGTGAGGACCATGATGCTGGTGGTGTGAACCTGGTATGGTGAGAACCGTGATGCTGGTGGTGTGAACCTGGTATGGTGAGGACCGTGAAGCAGGTGGTGTGGACCTGGTATAGTGAGGACCGTGATACAGGTGGTGTGGACCTTGAAAGGTGAGGACCGTGATGCTGGTGGTGTGGACCTGGTAGGGTGAGGACCGTGATGCTGGTGGTGGTGTGGACCTGGTATGGTGAGGACCATGATGCAGGTGGTGTGGACCTGGTATGGTAAGGACCATGATGCTGGTGGTGGTGTCGACCTGGTATGGTGAGGACCTTGATGCTGGTATTGTGGACCTGGAATGGTGAGGACCGTGATGCTGGTGGTGGTGTGGACCTGGTATGGTGAGGACCGTGATGCTGGTGGTGGTGTGGACCTGGTATGGTGAGGACCGTGATGCTGGTGGTGTGGACCTGGTATGGTGAGGACCGTGATGCAGGTGGTGTGGATCTGGTATGGTGAGGACCTTGATGCTGGTGGTGGTGTGGACCTGGTATGGTGAGGACCTTGATGCTGGTGGTGTGGGCCTGGTCCACACCACCAGGTGGTGGTGTGGACCTGGTATGGTGAGCACCATGATGCTGGTGGTGTGGACCTGGTATGGTGAGGACTGTGATGCTGGTGGTGTGGACCTGGTATGAGAAGGACCATGATGCTTGTGGTGTGGACCTGGTATGGTGAGGACCATGATGCTGGTGGTGTGGACCTGGTATGGTGAGGACCTTGATGCTGGTGGTGTGGACCTGCTATGGTAAGGACCATGATGATGGTGGTGGTATGGACATGGTATGGTGAGGACCGTGATGCTGGTGGTGTGGACCTGGTATGGTGAGGACCGTGATGCAGGTGGTGTGGACGTGGTATGGTGAGGACCTTGATGCTGGTGGTGTGGACCTGGTATGGTGAGGACCGTGATGCTGGTGGTGTGGGCCTGGTATTGTGAGGACCGTGATGCTGGTGGTGTGGACCTGGTATGGTGAGGACCATGATGTTGGTGGTGTGGACCTGGTATCGTGAGGACCGTGATGCTGGTGGTGTGGAGGTGGTATGGTGAGGACCGTGATGCTGGTGGTGGTGTGGACCTGGTATGGTGAGGACCATGATGTTGGTGGTGTGGACCTGGTATCGTGAGGACAGTGATGCTGGTGGTGTGGAGGTGGTATGGTGAGGACCGTGATGCTGGTGGTAGTGTGGACCTGGTATGATGAGGACCATGATGTTGATGGTGAGGAACATGATGCTGGTGGTCCTGGTATAGTGAGGACCGTGATGATGGTAGTATGAACCTGGTATGATGAGGATCGTGATGCTGGTGGTGGTGTGGACCTGGTATGATGAGGACCATGATGCTGGTGGTGATGTGGACCTAATATGGTGAGGACCGTGATGCTTATAGTGTGGACCTGGTATGGTGAGGACTGTGAAGCAGGTGGTGTGGGCCTGGTATGGTGAGGACCGTGATGCTGGTGGTGTAGACCTGGTATGCTGAGGACCGTGGTGCTGGAGGTGTAGACCTGGTATGAGGACCATGATGCTGGTGGTATAGACCTGGTATGGTGAGGACCGTGATGCTGGTGGTGTAGACTAGGTTTGGGACATTTGGGGCTTGAATCTAATTGTTTAAATATTAATGTAGTAAATTAAATTACGAAGGACCACCCGCTTTTATAGTAAAGAGGGAAACTGAGAAATTATGATCATTAGATAATTCCTAGATGAAACCAGTGACTATGGATAAAATACTAGAGAATATGATCATAGAAATAATTAATGGGCTGTATAATTAAATGAATCAAACCCTCAAACACCTACATTGGGGGGTTATTGCTGGAACTCAGTACGTCCAGTAACTAGTGTGGTTCGTTCACTAATCCAAGATATAATAATCTAATCCTATGAATTATTATGAAACCAATGTCATTACCTTTAATGGGAACATAGATTATGAGTATAATAATGATAATCACAATAAACACAAGTCAATCCAAAAAGAGTTCTGCATGTAAATAATTCCAGATAATTAATAAAGGAAAACAAAGGAATCTTAGCTTAATGACGATTCCTTTGTGTAAGTCACGATGCTTCCTCTGACTCTCTTGGGCTCGGCTGGCTGACGAGTGGGATGGATTAACATGGGAGAAGGCAGCAGGGAGAATTCTTCTCACGTGCTGCAAAACAAATATTTACAGTAGCATCTAATTAAACTACTGAATCTCTATGTTCAAGAAATTAATGTTAATAGGAGATAATGGGTAATAACCTGTAGTTTGGTGTTGGTATACGTCGTCACGACATATCACCCAGCTACTATTCTACACCCTATACGATGCATCAAATAAGGATAAGATACTTAGCTAATAAGGGCACTGTATAAGTTTTAAGATTGCCGAAATTCGCGCCCTAGGCTCTGGCTTCACCTATCCTGGATAATGGCGCGCTTCACTAGCCGGTCACGTGTAGTCAAGAACCAGATTAAAAAGGTTCCTTATATTACACTGACACCAGTTGAAGATATTGTCTGCAAGGTGGTTCACGCCTCACAGTGGCGACTTTCTTCTGAGGATGGATAACGTTTACCCTGATGACTGGGTAATGGGGTCTCCTCGTGAGCACGACGCGAACAGGTCTGCTCGAGAGCGTATGCACACGTGTACTGGCGTGCTCTCCTTACCCACGCCACGTCTCGCATTCATTAAACAAATTATTGTCATGAATATTAGTATTTCTCGCATTTGTGCTTGAAATGTTGGTGACAGGACGAGTTTATTATTTAGAAGAGGGAAATATTATTATTTGCCAGTTTCGTGATAGTAAACATATATGGGAGAGGAATTAATGTCTCTCCATGGCATTCACTTGTGACGTTAATTTTTATTACTTGATAACTGCTATGACTCTAACGCTCTATTCGGCTTTTAGTTGGAAGTCAATTTATCTGTAATTAATTATCACACAGAACACCTTGGTTATAGAGAATCGAATTCGATTCTCAGATACATTGGATATAATGTGTCTATTGTAATGAAATCTGATGCAATACTGGCGTCGGGTGACGTGAGAATTCTAGCCTATTGCACAGATGAAATTATTAGTACATGTGAATTCTATGTGGTGTTAATTTTACTTACTACAATAATCAGTAGAGTTAGTAATAATTAATGAGAATACAACAGTGTTGTATTCGGTGTTGGAAATTTCCAACATAACTCCGGGGGGAGGATTCTAGGGTCGTAGTGTACTGTAGAGTACTGACCTATCCCGAAGTTGAGATTAATATTAGTATATTAGTATGTTAATATGTTAGTATGTTAGTACACACATAACGAACGTCCTGGATTTATCAAGGACTTACAAGAAACTTGAGTCTTGTTATTTACATGTCAAATGAAACATGTTATTTATCTCACAATAATTAAAGAATTGCTCTTAGTTAAGAACTATAATAGGCTTGCAGTTTCCCTTAGTGGAAACAAGTATTAAATATTGAAACATTAACTGATTAAGTCATCGGTAATCAGGAACCCACTAAAGCTCACAATAAACTCAACAACTAGGGTCGCAGTGACATGTAATGGTGTATTACGTAGCTGCTGAATCGTAGGCAAACTCAGAATAAGTTCCTAAGAACTGATAACACTATTGTATGATTATACAGTAAAGTATTATTAGTCATTTAAGATCAAGGAGACTATGACACTACAGTAAAGTCACTGTCTAGGGTCGCTGTGACTTGTAACGATTGAGTTACTAGACAATAACATCACGCAGCATCACGATCACCCCAAATTCAAATGAGGAAATTGAATTTAATGTGCACTGCCGTGCAGTAGTCATTCTGACTGATGGTACAACTAATTTGCTAACTAGCTAAATAATAGAAAGGTAGAGAACTGAAAAGTTTATTCATTAAAATCAAGGAAAATTCTGAGTCGACAGTGAGATTAGTAGCCTAGTCATTCTGACTTATGAGCTAATTAAATGGCAGCTCATAGGCTTCACACTGTAAACTGGTTAGTACGAAATCACCTTTACATGAAATTGAGTTTATTAAATCAGTCTCTATAAGTATAGTCAACTGTAATTAATGGTGAGTACAGATTAGGCTAGTACTCAGTTGACTAACTAAAGTCCCTAAACCTACCTAAATAAATGGTTTGAATTTCTAACCTACCTAAGTAAGGGACTAAGCTAATTGTGATTAAAAATGTACTCGAATTAACATTGTGAGCAGTATTTAGCTCATTAACAGGTCGAGCTATATTGAACTCGTGAACATGGTGAGCTACAGTGAGCTCGTTAGCAGTGCTAACAGGGTGAGTTACATTGAACTCGTCAACAGTGTTGACAGGGTGAGCTACAGTGAGCTCGTTAGCAGTGCTAACAGGGTGAGTTGCAGTGAACTCGTCAACAGTGTTGACAGGGTGAGTTACAGTGAGCTCGTTAGCAGTGCTAACAGGGTGAGTTACAGTGAACTCGTCAACAGTGTTGACAGGGTGAGCTACAGTGAGCTCGTTAGCAGTGCTAACAGGGTGAGTTACATTGAACTCGTCAACAGTGTTGACAGGGTGAGCTACAGTGAGCTCGTTAGCAGTGCTAACAGGGTGAGTTACAGTTAACTCGTCAACAGTGTTGACAGGGTGAGCTACAGTGAGCTCGTTAGCAGTGCTAACAGGGTGAGTTACAGTGAACTCGTCAACAGTGTTGACAGGGTGAGCTACAGTGAGCTCATTAGCAGTGCTAACAGGGTGAGTTACAGTGAACTCGTCAACAGTGTTGACAGGGTGAGCTGCAGTGAGCTCGTTAACAGTTAACAGGGTGAGTTCAGTGAACTCGACAACAGTGTTGACAGGGTGAGCTGCAGTGAGCTCGTTAACAGTTAACAGGGTGAGTTCAGTGAACTCGAATTAACGAGGTGGAGTTTTGCATCATTCAATTATCATGACGAGCAGTGCTCGTGGCATGGGGAACATTAAAGCGTTCGATTGTCATGGCGAGCAATATTAAGCTCGTATACGCATGGGGAACAAGCACTCATATTATTACGTTAATTCTAAGGTGAGCTATATTAAGCTCATGAAGCATGTTAATTAACAATGCTGATGTTTAACGATAATGCATTAAACATATTAGTTCTCTGTAAATTCGCTTACGTATTAGTAAGTTTGCAAGTTTGTTCGTGCTGCGCTCCTACACTAAATAAGCAGAAACGAAAGAAAAACAACTCAAACAAATTAATGCAAGTATTTATCACTAACTCTTAGTGCAGAAAACATGGTATTAAGAAGGTTTTCTTGGCAAACCTTTCAGCGCAAGTATAGTGGACCAGTGGTCCTAGTGAATTTGTAATTACTGAAGTTGCTTGATGACTTCATATAATTACTAAATTCAGGAAATGCCAGTGGCATTGAGTGCTAGATTATCTAGCCTAACATTATTAATTACCTAGGGAGTACTAGATTCTCTAGCCCAACATTACAATTTACCTAGGAAGACTGAGTGTGGTCAATTACTACTTGTCGAGAATAATTCTAGGTCTGCAGTGAATTCAATAGTTTGGTCGCTGTGACTTGTACTTGTTTGAGTACGGACCATTGGTTTTCACTGAGAGCTATGAAACACCTCGGCGAGTATCAATTGCACTACATTCAATCTGAGTTTATTACTCAGCTGCGTTTCTCCTTTTAGCTTGCTGCTGGAGAGTTGATTTACTGCTGACTAATTTATTATTGTTGGCAGGTTTAGGCTTGTTCACATTCAGAACTTTACCAGTAAGTAAGTAGGCACCTGCAGATTGGAGCATATTCATTCCCAATCGTTTAACATGTCCAGTTATGAACTGGTAATAGTAGTCGGCTCCTACTAGTACATCTACATGGTTAAGGCGGTCAGACGTTAACTTGTTGTCAGCCAAATTAATTTCACGTTCCTGCAGGAAGTGGGCTGTGTACCCCAGACCCTTAATGTTTAAGTCTGAAGGTATTTGATCTACAACAATGGCTTGGACAGCCTTGGCATGACTACCTAGTCGTACCAGCGGTTGAACTACTGAGTATTCATGGGTTCCTCGATTTATCATGAACCCTGACAAGTTTAATATTACCTGTCCTATTGGTTGTAAATTAAGTGCCTCTGCTGCCCTTTGAGTAATGAAAGTTCTCTGGGAACCTTGATCAAATAGTCCACGTATGGTGATCTTGGATCCTCTGTTCTTCACTTGAAGTTGGGCAGTAGGCAAAGCAGCATCCACTTGAGATGCTTGTGAAGTTACGCTGTACACATCTCGCACCCTGCAGCACTGTACTGGTGTAGATTCTCTACGTCCTATTCTAGGATTGATATAATTAGTCCTAACTAATTTGCACAGTGCAGCATGATGCTTGCCCCTTCTACACCTATTGCAGGTGTTCAGTGGGGTGTCACAGCTGTTAACATTATGTGGTTTGAGACACCTAGTACATTTGTGTAACTGTTTGAGTCGTCTGACTCTTGTGTCTCTATGAGGATAATTAGTACATTTGTACAGAGAATGTTTTTGATTGCAAAACAAGCACATTCCCCATCCTACAGATCGTTTAGGGGTTACCGATTTAGGTAAAACAGTATTTGCAGGTTGTGATGGTTTTGCTGCTTGCATTTGCTTGTTATTTATTCTCTTGGGAGTACTTGGTGTACTCTGGGGAACCATTAACAGGCTCTTGGGAGTGCTCTTTGGACTATTAGATCTCTTAGGAACACCTGTGGGACTCTTAGGCCTCACTGATGAATCAGTGTTTGACTGATTCTGGTTACATGGATTATTAGCAGTGCTCTTTGGACTATTAGGTCTCTTAGGAGCACCTGTGGGACTCTTAGGCCTCACTGATGAATCAGTGTTTGACTGATTTTGGTTACATTGATTATTAGCACCTTTGTTACCTAGTGACGGTGTCACTTTAGGAGTTTCAGGTAAGGAAACTGATGTAGGTACAGTTTTGGTGCATTCAGATTTAGCATTAATTGCTTGGTCTGCTGTATGATTGCTCATATTACGCAAACCTGTAAATATATCCTGCATTGACAGGGTATTACCATTCTGGCATACATATAATTTATTAAGTGTGTCACCAGACAATTTTCTTTGGATGATAATTTTAGTCATCCACTCAGTAGTTGGGTGATCCACCTCTTTACTGAAAGAATTTATCAGTGACTCAAGCTGGAAACTAAAAGCTTGTAAAGAGTCAACTGATTGTTCTGGTGAAGATAAATTTAATAATTGGTGCACAAGGTTTATAATAGTCTTCTCATTGTTAGCACTTACTTTGGAAGGCTGTTGGGAGCAATTGTGACCATTACTTGTGTTGCTTAAGGCTTCTTGTGTAGCCTCAGCTTTGATTACAGCTTCGACTGCTGCTGCAGCATTAGCTTTATCATTTTCTGGTTCAGATCCACTGATTATTGCAGCTTCACTTGTTTCATCTACAGCTTCACTTGTTTCTCTGGGTTCTGGTGATAAGCTAGTTAATTCAGTAGCCTTATGTATTGAACTTATAGAATCCAGGGAACATTGAGAAGAGTGGTCTGAAAATTGGTCAGACTCAGTAAACAAATCATCACATGAAGCTGTATTAGATGAGAGGTTAGAAAATGAAGGTTGAACTTCAGTTGTTGATCCTGTATAGTGATCAGTATTGATTAGAGGATTCTCCTCGTCTTGAGGTAGCTCAAGTATTTCATCTGAGCTGAGTGTTAACTCGGATACAGGTCTATTAATGATCTGATCTATCTACTCGGGAATATCTAGTCTCGCGAGCACCTTATCATATTGGTCTAACCTGGTTTGAACGCTACGTTCATAGTTATCGATCTCAGATTCTGTTAGACATAAGTCGTCTGTGACAGTATGATCGGCCTGGAGTAAATTCCTGTGGGACTCGATTACAGTCTTGATATAATCATATTTTTTGTTAGCGCTCCTTATGGAACTTGCTATTCTGTAGACGTAATCTGGGTCAGTTTCTACACAGTTGTCACATTTGATAAACTGTTTTCCTAGTTGAAGTTGAAGAGCTGTCAAGAATCTTGCATTCCTTTCTAGAGGATTCATTCTTGCGGTAAATTAAGCCTGATATTGCTTATGTAGCTAGTGGTATAGCTATGGTGTCTGCTCCTTGATGTAGAGCAGGTATAAGTATTGACAGCCTGATATTTCTTGAGGCTGGTTGTAATTTACCTCATTTAGAGGTTAGCTACCTACCTAATAATAAGCAACTAAGATTTGAGTGGTACCTTGGTCTCACTACAGGTGTTCCTCAGCTTAGCTCTTCTAAATCAGCCTCGGATGGGTAGTGGACTTACAGTAACACTCAAAGACATACATAGAAATATGCGATAAAATAATTACACAATAAATGGTTAATCCCACCCTTGATAGGGTCAGCACAAAAGAATAATATATGTGTCACTAACTAGCTCAAGCCTAGTCGTGAGAATTTCTACTTAAGAAACTACAACTATATTTAGTCTGTGCTTGTGCCAAATTCAACACAATCACAGCCTAAATTGCTACCAAATAAAGGTTGGCAAAGATTATATTATGGTGCAGTAATGTGCAAATAATTGTGCTGTGTTTTTTTTTTTTTTTGGATTTTATAGTTTATATTCACTTGTATAATTATGTGCATAAGAAATTAAATGAACACAAGAGAATTAATTGTGTTTGCCAAGTATTCTACTGCCGTAAATATTATCTAACTCCTGAATGTACTCCTAATTGTGGAATAAAATGTTATCAGGGTTAGTAATGATTAACTAGTATGAGATCAGTAATTTATATTAGTATACTAGATCCCTAAATGTTAATGATCCACCGACTTGAGTGAATCAGTAATTATAACATGGATTCAGGCTATAATGGACAGTCTGCTGACAGCCATATATTGAAACATTGGTATAGCCTAAATGGTTAACACTTAATTGGTGTTAGTGATTAATATAAGGTTATGAGCTGTTGCTCCTGGTGACCTAAAGATTCTACTTCAGTATGAAGTGTAGGTCTAAATGTTGTGGGTAATTGGCTATGACCCACTAAAGCTACCTTATACATGAGGTGAAAGTAGCAATATGTTAGTGTGATCTAGACTAACTGATGTGTTACACTGTTAGTTGACACAATTAATTAAATAGTTACTCTAGCTTATATCACACAAGGATTAGTTATTAATGATTAATATTTTAATTATAAATTTAATGTCTATCCGGTTCGATAAGGACCATAATGTGGGACATTTGGGGCTTGAATCTAATTATTTAAATATTAATGTAGTAAATTAAATTACGAAGGACCACCCGCTTTTATAGTAAAGAGGGAAACTGAGAAATTATGATCATTAGATAATTCCTAGATGAAACCAGTGACTATGGATAAAATACTAGAGAATATGATCATAGAAATAATTAATGGGCTGTATAATTAAATGAATCAAACCCTCAAACACCTACATTGGGGGGTTATTGCTGGAACTCAGTACGTCCAGTAACTAGTGTGGTTCGTTCACTAATCCAAGATATAATAATCTAATCCTATGAATTATTATGAAACCAATGTCATTACCTTTAATGGGAACATAGATTATGAGTATAATAATGATAATCACAATAAACACAAGTCAATCCAAAAAGAGTTCTGCATGTAAATAATTCCAGATAATTAATAAAGGAAAACAAAGGAATCTTAGCTTAATGACGATTCCTTTGTGTAATTCACGATGCTTCCTCTGACTCTCTTGGGCTCGGCTGGCTGACGAGTGGGATGGATTAACATGGGAGAATTCTTCTCACGTGCTGCAAAACAAATATTTACAGTAGCAACTAATTAAACTACTGAATCTCTATGTTCAAGAAATTAATGTTAATAGGAGATAATGGGTAGTAACCTGTGGTTTGGTGTTGGTATACGTCGTCACGACAAATCACCCAGCTACGATTCTACACCTTATATGATGCATCAAATAAGGATAAGATACTTAGCTAATAAGGGCACTGTATAAGTTTTAAGATTGCCGAAATTCGCGCCCTAGGCTCTGGCTTCACCTATCCTGGATAATGGCGCGCTTCACTAGCCGGTCACGTGTAGTCAAGAACCAGATTAAAAAGGTTCCTTATATTACACTGACACCAGTTGAAGATATTGTCTGCAAGGTGGTTCACGCCTCACAGTGGTGACTTTCTTCTGAGGATGGATAACGTTTACCCTGATGACTGGGTAATGGCGTCTCCTCGTGAGCACGACGCAAACAGGTCCGCTCGAGAGCGTATGCACACGTGTACAGGCGTGCCCTCCTTACCCACGCCGCATCTCGCGTTCATTAGACAAATTATTGTCATGAATATTAGTATTTCTCGCATTTGTGCTTGAAATGTTGGAGACAGGACGGGTTTATTATTTAGAAGAGGGAAATATTATTATTTGCCAGTTTCGTGATAGTAAACATATATGGGAGACGAATTAATGTCTCTCCATGGCATTCACTTGTGACGTTAATTTTTATTACTAGATAACTGCTATGACTCTAACGCTCTATTCGGCTTTTAGTTGGAAGTCAATTTATCTGTAATTAATTATCACACAGAACGCCTTGGTTATAGAGAATCGAATTCAATTCTCAGATACATTGGATATAATGTGTCTATTGTAATGAAATCTGACGCAATACTGGCGTCGGGTGACGTGAGAATTCTAGCCTATTGCACAGATGAAATTATTAGTACATGTGAATTCTACGTGGTGTTAATTTTACTTACTACAATAATCAGCAGAGTTAATAATAATTTATGAGAATACAACAGTGTTGTATTCGGTGTTGGAAATTTTCAACACTAGGTATGGTGAGGACCGTGATGCTGGTGGTGTGGACCTGGAATGGTGAGGACCGTGATGCTGGTGGTGTAGACCTGTTATTGGGAGGACAATGATGCTGGTGGTGTGTGGACCTGGTATGGTGAGGACCATGATGTTGATGGTGAGGACCATGATACTGGTGGTTGTGTGGACCTGATATGGTAAGGACCGTGATGCTTATAATTTGGACCTGGTATGGTGAGGACCGTGATGCAGGTGGTGTGGCTCTGGTATGGTGAGGACCATGATGCTGGCGGTGTGGACCTGGTATAGTGAGGCCCATGATGCTGGTGGTGTGGACCTGGTATGATGATACCATGATGCTGGTTGTGTTGACGTTGTATGGCGAGGGCCATGATGCAGATGGTGGTGTGGACCTGGTATGGTGAAGACCATGATATGGTCTTCATGATATGGTACAGGTATGGTGAGGACCATGATGCTGGTCGTGGTGTGGACCTGTTATGGTGAGGACCGTGATGCTGGTGGTGGTGTGGACCTGGTATGGTGAGGACCATGATGCAGGTGGTGTGGACCTGGTATGGTAAGGACCATGATGCTGGTGGTGGTGTGGACCTGATATGGTGAGGACCATGATGATGGTGGTGTGGACCTGGTATTGTGAGGACCATGATGCTTGTGGTGGTGTGGACCTGGTATGGTGAGGACCATGATGCTGGTGGTGTGGACCTTGTATGGTGAGGACCCTGATGCTGGTGGTGGTATGGACCTGGTATTGTGAGGACCGTGATGCTGGTGGTGGTGTGGACCTGGTATGGTGAGGACCTTGATGCTGGTGGTGTGGACCTGGTATGGTGAGGACCATGATGCTGGTGGTGGTGTGGATCTGGTACGGTGAGGACCGTGAAGCAGGTGGTGTGGACCTGGTATGCTGAGGACCATGATGCTGGTGGTGGTGTGGACCTGGTATGGTGAGGACCATGATGGTGGTGGTGTGGACCTGGTATGGTGAGGACCGTGATGCTGGTGGTGTGGATCTGGTATGGTGAGGACCGTGAAGCAGGTGGTGTGGACCTGGTATGGTGAGGACCATGATGCTGGTGGTGTGGATCTGGTATGGTGAGGACCATGATGCAGATGGTGGTGTGGACCTGGTACGGTGAGGACCATGATGCTGGTGGTGGTGTGGACCTGGTATGGTGAGGACCATGATGCTGTTGGTGTGGACCTGGTATAGTGAGGACCATGATTATGGTGGTGTGGACTTGGTATGTGAGGACCGTGATGCTGGTGGTGGTGTGGACCTGGTATAGTGAGGACCATGATGCTGGTGGTGGTGTGGACCTGGTATTGTGAGGAACATGATGCTGGTGGTGTGGACCTGGTATGATACCTGGTTGATTACCTGGTTGATGGGGTTCTGGGAGTTCTTCTACTCCCCAAGCCCGGCCCGAGGCCAGGCTTGACTTGTGAGAGTTTGGTCCACCAGGCTGTTGCTTGGAGCGGCCCGCAGGCCCACATACCCACCACAGCCCGGTTGGTCCGGCACTCCTTGGAGGAATAAATCTAGTTTCCTCTTGAAAATGTCCACGGTTGTTCTGGCAATATTTCTTATGCTTGCGGGGAGGACGTTGAACAACCGCGGACCTCTGATGTTTATACAGTGTTCTCTGATGGTGCCTATGGCACCTCTGCTCTTCACTGGTTCTATTCTACATTTTCTTCCATATCGTTTACTCCAGTACGTTGTTATTTTACTGTGTAGATTTGGTACTTGGCCCTCCAGTATCTTCCAGGTGTATATTATTTTATATCTCTCTCGTCTTCTTTCTAGTGAGTACATTTGGAGGGCTTTGAGACGATCCCAATAATTGACGTGCTTTATTGCGTCTATGCGTGCCGTATATGTTCTCTGTATTCCCTCTATTTCAGCAATCTCTCCTGGTCTGAAGGGGGAAGTGAGTACTGAACAGTACTCAAGACGGGACAACACAAGTGACTTGAAGAGTACAACCATTGTGATGGGATCCCTGGATTTGAAAGTTCTTGTAATCCATCCTATCATTTTTCTGGCTGTCGCAATATTTGCTTGGTTATGCTCCTTAAACGTTAGGTCGTCAGACATTATTATTCCCAAATCCTTTACATGCTGTTTTCCTACTATGGGTACATTTGATTGTGTTATGTACTCTGTATTATGTTTAAGGTCCTCATTTTTACCGTACCTGAGTACCTGGAATTTATCACTGTTAAACATCATGTTATTTTCTGATGCCCAGTCGAAAACTTTATTAATATCAGCTTGAAGTTTTTCAATTTCCTCAGCTGAGGTAATTTTCATACTGATTTTTGTGTCATCTGCAAAGGATGATACGAAGCTGTAACTTGTATTTTTGTCTATATCTGATATGAGAATAAGGAAAAGCAGCGGTGCAAGGACTTTACCCTGAGGTACAGAGCTTTTCACTGCACTTGGACTAGATTTTATATGGTTGACAGTTACTCGCTGAGTCCTGTTTGACAGAAAACTGAGTATCCAGCGTCCTACTTTACCGGTTATTCCCATTGACTTCATTTTGTGTGCGATCACGCCATGGTCACATTTATCGAAAGCCTTTGCGAAGTCTGTGTATATCACATCAGCATTCTGTTTCTCTTCTAATGCCTCAGTGACTTTGTCGTAGTGCTCAAGTAGCTGTTAGAGGCACGTTGGAGGAGCATGTATGTTGAGGAGCATGTTGCAGGTGGTGTGGACCTTGTATGGTGAGGACCCTGATGCTGGTGGTGGTATGGACCTGGTATGGTGAGGAGCATGTTGCAGGTGGTGTGGACCTGGTATGGTAAGGACCATGATGCTGGTGGTGGTGTGGACCTGGTATTGTGAGGACCATGATGCTGGTGGTGTGGACCTGGTATTGTGAGGCCCGTGATGCTGGTGTTGTGGACCTTGTATTGTGAGGACCCTGATGCTGGTGGTGGTATGGTGAGGACCTTGATGCTGGTGGTGTGGACCTGGTATAGTGAGGACCGTGATGATGGTGGTGGTGTGGACCTGGTATGGTGAGGACCATGATGCTTATAGTGTGGACCAGGTATGGTGAGGACCATGATGCTGGTGGTGTGGACCTGGTATGGTGAGGACCGTGATGCTGGTGGTGTGGACCTAGTATGATGAGGACCAAGATGCTGGTAGTATGAACCTGGTATGGTGAGGACCGTGATGCTGGTGGTGGTGTGGACCTGGTATGGTGAGGACCATGATGCTTATAGTGTGGACCAGGTATGGTGAGGACCATGATGCTGGTGGTGTGGACCTGGTATGGTGAGGACCGTGATGCTGGTGGTGTGGACCTGGTATGGTGAGGACCATGATGCTGGTGGTGTAGACCTGGTATGGTGAGGACCATGATGCTGGTGGTGAGTCTGGTATAGTGAATGAGAGGGGATGGTTTCACCAGACTAAACTTCCACTGGTTTTATATGCCTGTGGCGGACGGTGCACTTTGCAAGTGCACGGACCTAAGTTTGTAACCAGAACCCGAATCATCTTGTGTTTGGGCTCATGTGAGAGCCCCAGTCGTCAGCAATGCAGACCTAGTAGCTCGTCTCTGATTGGTTGAGAGGGGTAGGCCGCTGTGTGCCTCCCTCTGATTGATTCTTTTGAGGAGAACCCAGGAAGATGCTTTTAGCTTTGATGTCCATAGGGAATGGAAAGGATGGGGGAGGTAGAGGGATGGGGAGATGAAATTCAGGAAGAGGATGCGGGTGTAGAGAGAGAGGAGGTTTGAAAGTTCGGTGGCCTGTCCACCATGGGTTGACATTTGTGAATGTGTTGTTTGTTTGCGTATGTGTTATGTTGGGTTGTCAGTACATTGGCTGGGGGGGGCTAGTGTTTGTGACCTTGTTGGTGTCCTAAAGCACTAGAGCCGATGGAGTTGGCTGAAGGAGGCTAATCTTAGAAACATCAGGGTAGTTACACTTCTGATGCCACGACAAATGGTTTTTTGGTTTTATATTTTTTTTGTAGGAGTTTTATTTATTTATTTATTATTTTTTTTTTTTTTTTTTATTTATTTGTTTATTTATTTATTTATTTATTTTTCTTTATTCTTCATTTGGTGTAGATCGGGTCCGGGATGGGCCACTCATCTGGGTCGTCTGGCAGGCCGCTTAGTATTTGAGGTCTTGGGAAGGCCTCATCATGGATGTGTATGATCGCTTTTTGTTGAAGAGTGATTCTTCTGGTTCTGTGTGGTGGTTCGTGGATCTCGTAGTCGCTGGTGGTGTTTTCTGCTACGTAGGGATCTTCTGGGTCTGGGACATACATGTTCTTCATGCGGTACAGCTGTCTTCTGGCCAGGTAGCTGAACCTGATGTTCATTGGCTTCATGTTGAGCGTCTCATGGATTTGGTCAGTTCTTACCCTGTCCATCAGAGTCAGACCCTCCGCAAAGCGAAGTGCTTTGTTTTGTACTCGTTGGATCTTCAGCATGTTGGATTTGTTGGTGAGGTTCAGGGGAACGTAAGGGTATTCCAGGCTAGGCCTTATGATCATTCTGTACAGATGGAGCTTGATGTGGGATGGGGCTTGCTTGAAACGGAAGAGCCTCGCCAGTGAGCCCCGGGCCATCGCTGTCTTCTGGGATACGTACTGGGAGGAGTTGAGTAGCCTGTTGAAGTTGTAACCGAGCACTGTGTTGGAGTTTGAGATGGCTATGGGTTCACCCCTGATTCCTATTCCCCCCTCATTTTCAATGGAGAAGGCCATACAGCCGACAGTGCTTAATTGGATCTTTTCTGGGTTAGTGGTGATCCTCCATTTCCTTTCCCAGTTAGCAGTCCTTGCTAGTTCTACGTTTGCCTTACGGGTTACAGTTGCATGCTTGGATGCTTGGGTTAGATGTTATTACGTGTGTTACGTCGTCCGCAAATTGTACGATAATGGTGTCCCTATACTCTGGTTGGGGTAGGTCGTTTACAAAGATGTTGAAGAGAACCGGGCTCAAGCATGATCCTTGGGGGACTCCAGCTGTTGGGGTGAAGGCTGCGGCCTCTTTTGCCTTGAAGCTGGGGGTAACTTGTCTATTCTTAAGGAAATTTCTGATCAGCCGGAGGAGGGTCCAGTTTTGCGCTGGTAAGTCTGCTAATTTGTACACAAGACCATCGTGCCAGAGGCTGTCG
This sequence comes from Procambarus clarkii, assembly GCF_040958095.1. NCBI lineage: Eukaryota > Metazoa > Arthropoda > Malacostraca > Decapoda > Cambaridae > Procambarus > Procambarus clarkii. Next base: position 20,819,597 of record NC_091231.1, on the reverse strand, counting down.
AAGGCCTTGTGTACGTCCCTCGTTGCAATCAAAGCTACCTGTTTTTGCTTTCGAATTGAGCTTACGGCGTCGTAGATGATGTTAATTGCGTGCTGGGTTGATCTATGTGCTCGAAAGCCAAACTGCTTTTCTGTGAAGAGGTTGTTGTACTCCATGTAGTAGTTAAGACGGTTTGACATGATTTTTTCAAAGCACTTGCCTATTGTATCTAAGAGGGAGATTGGACGGTAGTTGCCAGGTTGGTGGGGGGTCTTTCTTGGGTTTGGGAATGAATATCATCTTGGCTGACTTGAATGCTACAGGAATGTGACCCGATGCCAGCATAGCGTTGAATAGGTTGAGTATGGATTGCAGAAGATTGCCTGGTAGAAGTTTGATCTGCAGCGCTTTGATCCCTGATGGTCCAGGGGCCTTATCTCTGGTGCTTTTGATGACTCCTCTCATCTCTAGCATAGTTATGGGTCTTGTTAGAGGGTGGTCGTCTTCTAGGGTTGTCAGGTCTATCAGAGGGGTGCTGTGAAGGGAGGCGTCGTTTTCAGTTGTCCATTGGTTGACACGTTCAAAGTGAGCGTTGTTGAAGGCTCTGCTGTTTGAAGCCGTGAGTGTCTTTTTCCAAACTGCGCCCATGAGGTCAGCCTGATCCTGCGGGTTTTCTATTTTTTCTTGTTGCTCCTCTTCATCTTCGTCAAGGAATGTGTGTACGAGGTGGGTGAGGCTGGGCTTAACCGATCCCAAGAGCTGTCTGATCTCGCGCCAGAAAGCTCCCGGCTCCCTTTTGTACTGGTTGGCCTGTCTCACAAGGGTTCCCCAAATGTAGTTCTTGTGAGTCAGCGTTAGGTCTATGGTTTCCCTTCTGAGTGTTTGTAGGGTCAACGCTGGTGGCTGGCCAGTTTGGTAGTGGCTTTGGCAAGCTCGCTGGTACTCATTCATTTTACCTCTGATTTCTCGGGTCGGTTTATATTGGTGGTAAGTCCTTGTGGTGGATATTTCACAAGTGGCCTCAGTTGCGAGCTGGATGCGGCTGTGGATGGTGTCTACTGCTTGGTCGATCGTTTGGGTTGAGAGGTTTTCGAACTCAATGATGGGGTCGTCAGCAAGGAAGGTGTCATATTCCCGGGCACGTATGGTTCCCAGTCTGGGCCTGGGTGGTGCCACATATCTGAAGGGGGTTGCTGGAGGGATGTGACCACAGGGATGTGATCCGACCCCACGTTCTTGCCTGGGGTTACTCTGCAGTGGAACAGGTCACAATCTCTGTTGGTCAGCACTATGTCGGGGGTGCCCCTCTGGTTGCCCGCAAAGAACGACTTAAAGTGGGGGCCTTGGAAGGATAGGTCCCGGTTTTGCATTAAGTTGAAGAGCTGCCTTCCCTTGAGGTCTGGCCTGGCAGTAGCGTTGAATAAGGCCTGATGGTGGGCATTCAGGTCTCCTGCGATGATAGTGGGGAGGTTCCTATCGAGCAGCTTGTTCAGAGGGATGGAGGGGAGGTAGGCCAGTCTAGGTGGTAGATATGCGGTGCAGACGATGAGTGGGCCGTGTGACGTGGTGAGTTCTATTGCAAGAAAGTGGTCATCTTCTATGAGGATGGGGCGGTACGAGAGCCCTTTTCTTATTAGTATTGCCACCCCCACTGTACATCCCCCTGTTGACTTCCCTGGTGGAATATCCCCAAATGGAGATGTGCTGGTCCTGTCTAACCGCTGTTTCATTGAGTAAGATAATATCTGGGTTAAGTCTGGCTACCTCCAGAGTGAGGAGGTATCTGTTGTTAAAGTAATGTCTGATGTTCACCTGAAGGATTGTGATCCCCATTATTGGCTATGAGACGTATGTGTTTATTTGGCTCTAGCACCAGTGTTATTATATTCGGTTTGGCTGCTGCTATTTGTGGAGGTGGAGGGTAAATCTATGGAGCCAGGGATCTTGTTCCTGGTTCCGGCAAGGGATTGGTTGGGGTTGGGGTTTCCCATACGTTGCAGTGCCATTGAGGGGTCCTCAGTGTCACTGCTGTTCATGATGTCCACTTCCGTGGTGCTAGAGTCGCTCTCTGGTGGAGAATTAGGGGGGCTGCTTGCCCTTGCTCTGTCCTCAGGGGATGGGCTCCGGCTGTGAGTGTTGGTCCTAGGCCTCTTGGACCAGCGTTGTGTGGAATTTATTGTTGTGGGGCTGCAGTTTGAGAAGCGCCATTTCCTAGAGCCCCGGATGGGGTTCCGGATGGCAAGGGAGGCTGTAAGAGCTTTGAGTAAAGTCCCGTTTGGGATTGTTGTAGAAAGGGTGGACCTAGGTGTTTGACAGTTTGTCGGGGTGGAGGGACCGGGGTGGTTCTGGGAGTTTGGTGTCTCCTGGGCGTTGGTTGAGGTCTGGAGGCAGGGAGTACTAGGGTTGGGGTTGTTGGGTTGTGCTTGGGCCTGACCGGCAGTTGATGTGATGTTAGGAGTCAAGTAGGCAAGCGAGTCCTCAGACATATGGACAGGGGGCAGGCCATTGTCCTTCCTAAGAGAGTTCCAGAAACCTAGGAGCTTCACTGGGTTGTCTGGAAATTGGATTTGTGCAAATGTTAGGAGTTCGGCCCCTAAGCTGGACTTAGGATCGGTGTTTGGTGCAAGAGAGTTATGTGTTGAGGCCTGTTGTGTATGGTTCTGGGTTTGCTCTGGTATAACCGTGGGGATATGGGGATGTTGGATGCTTTGGTGTCCCCCTTGGGCGACCGACTGGGCCTGTTGTTGGTTAGGGGTACCCCAGGCATTTACTAGTGGAGGAGGGGCAGGAATGGTAATAGTTGCTTGTTGACGGGCTGCTGTCGCCGTTTCTTGCAATTGCTTGATTGCATCCTGCCTACGAGGACATAGATGCGAGATTGCAATATGTGCACCATTGCATAGAGCACATTTGGGTGTTGGGCTTCTGCATTCCCTGTAGCTGTGTTCCCCTGTGCACCTGCTGCACTTGGGGGTTCCATTGTTGCATGCACTGGAATAGTGGTCATACTGAAAGCATTTGAAGCATTGCTTGAGCTTGTAAAACCTCTGTGGGTTGATTTTGTCAGGTTCAGCCTTGATGCCATATGCAGAAAAGCCTTCGGTGCAGACTTGTGTTGCTTGCTCCGGTGAAGCCAGAGTAAGTTTCAGTACTTGGTTGTTGCGTTGGGTTGTGAATCTGTGGGCTTGAAGTATTTTAACATCCCTGTTTTTTCTCTCTATTTCTTCAATTATTTCTTCAACTGAGTGAGCCATGATGATGTCATGGATCCTATGTACAAAGATGGTGCGTTGGGCTTGGAATTAGGCAGGAGGGTAGACAGTGATATTCTTCTCCCTTAGTTTGTTCAGGTTGTCGGTCGAAAGGAGGTCTGGGAGGTTTGCATTGGGTACCAACAAGATGGCTCCATTCGTTATTTTGTACACATTTTTGTAGGTAATCTGGGTGGTCTCATGAACCACCTCAAGTAGTTGGGCTGGAGTACGAACCCGGCCAGATTCGTCTGTGAATCTGACTTTGGTCGCCATAGCTTTGTGGGGCCAGGCAGCCTATTCTAATCTATACTATGGTGGGTGGTTGTGAAGTGTCCAGGTAGACTAAGTGGATGGTGGGTGTTAGTTAGGCCGAGGCCTCTAACTTCTAGTTGCTAGGCAACTAGAGCTACTAGACAAGGTGGTAATTGAACCTATCGATAGCCTAAGCCTGCTACAAGGCTGTTAGTTGCCCGATCAAACCTCCGCGAGAATTTCAAGAACCCGGTTTTGGCTACCGCTCGGGAATGATCGTTTGGAATGGCGAAATACAAGAGGAAGAAACAGTTTATAAAGACAGCCTTATTCACACCTTAATTCTATGATTAGTAGGTTATGCATTGTGTATTGTGTGAGTGTGTGTGTGGTGTGTTGCGGTACAGGCAGGGAGAGAATGGGGGAGGAGGGGTGGGGAATGGGGGGGGGAGGGGGTGTGGGATGAAAGATGAGGATGGGTAGTTATTTTATTAGGACATCATACTGCTGTAAGCGTCTGTAGAGCTGGGTTGGTACACAGTACAGTTGCCACGGCGTGTCTTGACGCCGAGAGAGCTTGTAGCTGACTGGCAGTGTGTGTGGCTGGCTGCTATGCGGCCGGCCGGCTGTGATTGGCTGGCTGGCGCACCAATCCTGAGTGAGGTGGGCGGAGCCAACGCTCAGATGTTCCTGTAGGTGGCGGGAGCTCCTGGGAGCACGTCTGCTCACGGCGGCTGCTGGCTGGCGACTCTCTGTAAGATGCTTCTTTGCTCAATTCGATCAAATTGAGTAAAGTAGACGTCGTGGCGGCTGACTACTCCACAAGCTTCACTCTCCACCTCAACTATGACGTCGTCTGCAGCAGAATACAATACGGCCGTCGCCGTTCGAAGGGGAGAAAGATAGGGAGTGTATTGAGTAGAGATCTGGAACGTGGGTAATTTGCATACAGGCGGTCAATGTGCTCGTGGTGTAACGCGGGGTGGGGGGAACAGCTCTCTTTAGTCCATTATCCCACCCCTAGTTAACTATTCTAACGGGGGAGTGGGGGAAATAGCTCTTTCTTGTCCATTATCCCACTCCCCAGTTAGCTATTCTAAAGCTCCCCCCAGAGTCCCTATTGAAGCCTCTCTAATTCAGCACTTTGTGACCTAGATATTTGATTACCTAGGTATCACGAACACAAAGCATTGTAACCTGATCAGCTACCCGCGACTCAAGAGAACTCTAGAGCAATTCACAGCCACGAACGAATAAGAGAAAGGTAAGGAAAGAGATGAATAATGAAGTAATTAGTGAGGGTTTGGGGTGAGGAAGGAGGGAGGACTAGGCGGGAGGAGGGAGGAGCGTGGTCAGGTAAAAGGGAGAGAGGGTACGGAGATGAATAGGATGTGGTGGTGGAGGTAGAATGGTAGATAGGTAGAAGTAGAAAAGTAGATAGTACAAGTAGAAGGTAGACTGCCACCATACATTCAAAACCATTATATACAAGATAAGGAATAGATTAGCATGATTTAACTTGAATCGTGTTCCAGGCAAGATTCTCTCTTCTCACTAACTCTAGATTACTCTACCCTCCAGTTTGCATATATCAGTAATTCCATACCATTAGTCCATTAATCGGGAACACAATTAAAATCAAATTAAAAGTAAGTGAATCAATTATTTATTTAGAATGATAAATATTGGAATTCAAGCAATCGAACTGAAGGTTCATTATTAATGTAAAAAGTGAGTCACTACACCAGAATTCGAGACCATTACAGCCGTCTGCCCCCTGATAGTCACACAACACTAGTAAACACGACTACGCCACCTTTCATGTTCAACTCACCAAGTGTCTGCCTATAGCTTGATAGAGAGGGGGGTGGGGGGGACTGTAGTTGACAGAGACTGTCCGACCCCGTGCGGCTGACAGCCTCTCGGTTCTGCTCTGCTGGCTGTTCTCCTGTCTTCTGTCTGTCTCTTCCTATCGGTCTATCTCTCGAGTGTACAGTACCCGGGGTATTTATTGGAGACCAACTAGCTAATTCCTCCCACAAGTAGATAGCCCCAGGCACTCTACCAAGCCACACCTTAAATTGGCGGCATGTTTGAAGGTCACCCCCCCCCCCTGGCTAGCCGCCTGCAATTATGAGATTAGCAGAGAGCAGGTCAACTTCCCGCGACCTGACCATGGTCACTTGGTGGTCATTAACACTTAGAGGTGAGAGTTTATTAATTACTAGGGGCCGCCAACCTGGTGCCTCTCGAAATCTTGTCTGTGACTCCTGTACTATGTATATTTTAAATACAAAACACCTTTACGGTGTTACAGTGGGTCCCCACTCCAGTGATCATACAAACGTTCTAAATCCTGCTAGTGCCTTATAGCAGTCGAGTGAACGGGGAAATATCGTGTTCAGAGGCAGGTTTTCCCATAGAAATTCGTGAAAATTGAAGCTAGACGTGAACGGGCCATTTGTGTTCGAACGCACCGCTTCACCGGTGGGACGGGGGTGTACGATCCGAGCCGTGTGTTGTGTGAGAGGTTACGAAAAATGCGTTGAGCTATCCGTGTACGACCGTCAACACACGAGGCTATACCAGCTTAGCCTATCCCTGGTATTGCTGACCAACTACCTCCAAAGCAGGGGGTCTGTGTAGGGGGTGGGACACTGGGGTGCATGGATGTGAGCCGGCTGTTTAAATGAGAATAAATACCTTGTGTGTGTTTTTGGTGATTTTATCTTTAAGCCTGAATTCGAGGTCAGGTGTTCCGTCCCATTTGTTGGAAATTTCCAACACTAATACACTACTATTGTATTATAATAAATCATTATTATTATATGCTAACTACAGTAGTAACCAAATTTACTAACAGTAGTATCAACATAAACTATTATATCTGCATATTAATGCTAGAATTCTTACGAAATAGAGCACCAACATTGCGTCAGATAATGTCTAGCTAAACACATTTATTACCAATGTGCTAGAGAATTGAATGTGGTTCTTTAAAATCATCAGTATTCCGTGTGATAATTATTTACGAATAACGTAACTCCCAAATAATTCTAAATCGAGAGTTTTTAGTTACAATTGTTATCAAGTAATACTTTTTCTGTCACGTGTGAATGCCATGGAGGAAACTAAAATCTTCTCCATTTCTCGTTTACCTCCATAAGACGAGAAAGCAATAATATTTAAATCCCTAGAATCACAGCCCAGTCCTTATTAAAGTATTTCAACCACGATTGCGCGAAATAGTATTATTCGTGATAAATAATTTCGGTGGTGAATGCGGGACGTGGGTTGGAAGAGGAAGGAGACGCCACTGTGGAGCCAGCTTGTGCAGCGTGCATGCTTGGACAGGGGAAGGTCTTGGCGTCAGAGTCTGAGACACGTGGCGTTGGGGAGTTATCAGCAAGAATTACACTGATACCCAACTAATAACGAATAATTATTCTTCCATTTGCTCCATAGTGCTCGGCCAATCAATAACGCGTCGAGAATCAAGCCAAAACTCTCAATCACGTGTACAACAATATGGAAGTCTGGGACTAATAGACAAGATATCGGCAGACTACAGCATATACTGCGCTCATGCTAAGTATATTTTCTTTCTTGATGCATCATTAGAGATTGTATATTTCGTGGGTAGTCTGTCGTTATATAGTGGGACGACACCAAATTAAACGTTAGTACCGCATTAATATTTATTTTCTGTTTTCATAAATATTGAGATCTAAGTAGTCTAGTTCAATGCTACGTAATATCCTTTAAATTACAGCTCGTATGTGAGGAGTCAACGAGTCGTTAACTGTATTCGTGTTATTCACCTCTAATGGCTTCTATGTGGAGATCCTGAGATCACGAGGACGAAGCACGAACGATGTCATAGAAACCGTCTTAAAGCTAAGACTTTTTGTACACATTTAATTATTCCATTTTATTATACAAATTCACAAGATTATCATATCGAATATTTTACCATATGATTATTGAAAATTGATGTGTTTACTTAGATGATTGCTCTTTAATTTTAATAATCATTAATATTCTCTATTTGAATTTACCTATTGATTCTATAATATTTTAGGTCATAATATTATATACTTAACAATGAACTAGTGACGAACCACACTAGTTCCTAGGCGTATAGGAAGTTCTAGCAATACCCGCCCCCCCCAATGTAGGTGTTTGAGGCTCTGACTTTAGTTAATTAATCATACAGTCCATTATTTATTTAAGTGATTATTCTTTCTAATACTTAGACACTGGTTCTTCCTTGTGTTTTCTAATGATCACTTTTTATTAGTGTCCCTCTTTACTCAAAAGTGGGTGGTCCTTCGTTATTAAATTAAAAAATTAAATAATTAAATAATTGAGTCAAGCCGCAGATATCCCACACCATTGTCTCCAAGTACCCGGTGGGGTGAGGTGAAGTGGGAACGTGTGAGATTTTCACCCTTATTGACATTCATGTCAGTCCAGACGAATTTAGACTGGTGTAGACAGGTGTCCCTGTATGTGTGTGGTAGTGAGTAAACACGGGAACAAAGTTTACATAGATTAGCCAAGGACTGTGAAGAATGTCCAAGTAATATTTATATTCCACTCTGGTAGAATTATAGTAATTCATTCGCGATGTTTATTGTGTTCCATGTGATGTAATCTCTTGCAGGTGTGGAAATCCAGTACTGGTCATCATAAGTGCACAGGTAATAGTGTCCGTGTGTAGCACCAGGATTCCTGGCATTTGATTATTGTGGAGTGATAAGAGAGTATGGTTATTTTCATGTTGTGTTCCCCAAGATTGTGACAAGTGTGGTTGTATATATATGTAGGTTCGTGACTGACGTGTTAATATATATGTAGGTTCGTGACTGACGTGTTAATATATATGTAGGTTCGTGACTGACGTGTTAATATATATGTAGGTTCGTGACTGACGTGTTAATATATATGTAGGTTCGTGACTGACGTGTTAATATATATGTAGGTTCGTGACTGACGTGTTAATATAATTTTTCATAGATTTTTGTGGTGAGCGAAAAGTCTGTCGGGAGTGACAGCCGACCGCTCAGTCGAGTAACGTAATTCTCAGGAGTCATTATCGATCCCGGGATCGATAATGAGAGTACCATTATCAAGTGTAATAATGCGATAATAAGAGTATCATTATCAAGTATAATCACTATTCGAACCTTGTGGTCATGTATGGTGGCGTGGTGAACCTTGTGGTCATGTATGGTGGTGGTGAACCTTGTGGTCATGTATGGTGGCGTGGTGAACCTTGTGGTCATGTATGGTGGTGTGGTGAACCTTGTGGTCATGTATGCTGGTGTGGTGAACCTTGGGGTCATGTATGGTGGTGTGGTGAACCTTGTGGTCATGTATGGTGGTGTGGTGAACCTTGTGGTCATGTATGGTGGTGTGGTGAACCTTGTGGTCATGTATGGTGGTGTGGTGAACCTTGTGGTCATGTATGGTGGTGTGCTGAACCTTGTGGTCATGTATGGTGGTGTGGTGAACCTTGTGGTCATGTATGGTGGTGTGGTGAACCTTGTGGTCATGTATGGTGGTGTGGTGAACCTTGTGGTCATGTATGCTGGTGTGGTGAACCTTGGGGTCATGTATGCTGGTGTGGTGAACCATGAGGTCATGTATGGTGGTGTGGTGAACCTTGTGGTCATGTATGCTGGTGTGGTGAACCTTGGGGTCATGTATGCTGGTGTGGTGAACCTTGTGGTCATGTATGGTGGTGTGGTGAACCTTGTGGTCATGTATGCTGGTGTGGTGAACCTTGGGGTCATGTATGCTGGTGTGGTGAACCTTGTGGTCATGTATGGTGGTGTGGTGAACCTTGTGGTCATATATGCTGGCTTAGTGGTTGTAGTTGTTACAACGCCAAAGTAGGGTTAGACATGTGGTTAATAATTGTGTGAAATGTCGGAAGTTCAACATCACTTACAGAGAACAGCAGTAGTTGTAATATATGAAAACCCCTGGACACTATTGTGGCGGAGACTATATATCTGTGGCCGACGTCTACAAATGAGTGTAGAAACACCTTTGTCCCCTTTGGCTGACGTTAAAGACATTACCTATGGACTGGCACATGAAAATTCTTAGCAGAATAGTTACATATTGAATATATACTTTCACTTGAAAAACTATTAATCTTATGTTGAACTTTTATAATAATTTGTGTAAGAAATAACAACAAATAAGATTATCACAGACCTTTTGTTAGACGACAATAACCGGATGATGTTTGATGTACCACTAGCGCTAAACTGGCTGTTAAACCAAGAGCTATTTGCTGCTTGTTTTACCAAAACCTTATGGCTCACTGGTTTACCAAAAGCTGTAGGCAGGAGAGTTGCTAAGGACAGTTTGTCTCTAATTACTTATCGCAGCACACCAGGCCACACTCTCAATGTAACCAACTATCACACTCAGGGCAAGGCCCTGTGGTCACACTATGGTCAGTACCTTCTGGACACCAGGTACAGTGTTTGCAACAGATAAAATCAATGAATGCTGGTAAAACCAAAAGCAAGACACTTCACTACACACGAGAACTGTTAACAGTACACTACTCACAACAACACTGGCGTCAACGGTGACACCAAATAAGGGCAAACATGTCGCCGCTACGCAGTATCCATATCGAGGCGGACGGAACGTTGAGCGACAAAAAGCGATACCAGTGACAAAAATGTAACTTTCCTTTCTAGATTATCTTACACACTAATAGCACAGATGTGTGGTCTGTGCTCTCTGCTATGTTACTGGTGATATTTATCACACACGACCGGTCTGTGTGTACTCTGTGCTCCCTCCATGTTACTGGTGACATCTATCACACACTACTGGGCCAGCTGTGGAGATATCTATCACACACTACTGGGCCAGCTGTGGAGATATCTATCACACTCTACTGGGCCAGCTGTGGTGATATCTATCACACACCACTGGTCCAGCTGTGGTGATATCTATCACACACCACTGGGCCAGCTGTGGAGATATCTATCACACACCACTGGGCCAGCTGTGGAGATATCTCTCACACACTACTGGGCCAGCTGCGTGTACTCTGTGCTCCCTCTATGTTAGTGCAACCCGCTCTCGCTATAACATAGTATCATTGTGGTCAAAGGCTCATAGTTCCTAAGCTGCTAATGTTCATAGTTTATCTGTGGAAGATTTCCAGTTATTTCCCTATCACCAGGCACCAACCCTTCATCACGAACCATAGTCTGTCTCATAGTACCCGTCTCATCACTGTAGAGAGCATAAGGGTCCGTTTGCTCCTATTTTAAATGATAATTGTATTTTTACAGTGAAACGTCTGATATGAAATTTACGTACTATTTTCCATGTTATTCAAGTATCATGGATACGCTACATCCAATTGAAGGCTCGTAGTTTTGTTTTGAGAAATCTTGGTAGTTCTAAGTAAATTATAATAAGCACTATAAATTATTATATGAAATTGTGGGGTTCTCTCAAATAATTTTTGTTTACAATAGTTTGTGCTTTGAAAATCTGAAGAGAGTGAATTGCAGGAACGTCATAACAAAACGATGTTAAGTTGAAATGTCTATGGGGTACACTACTGAAAACCGGATAGATCTTGGGCCCCACAACAAATCACACGATGTTTATGGAGTCCATTACCACCTAAAAGGATAGGTATGTGTTCCACTACCACCTGTAGGTTGGGTATGGGTCCATTACCACCAATAGGATGGGTATGGGGTCCATTACCGCCCCATGCTTGGTATGAGGTGCATTACTGCCCACAGCATGGGCATGGGGTCCACTACCGCCAACAGGAAGGCTATGAGGTCCACTTCCATCCACTGGATAGGTATGAGGTCCACTACCCCAAAGGATGGGTATGCGGTCCACTACCGCCCAGAGGATGAGTGTTTGGGTCCGCCTCCTCCTTCAGAATGAGTATGGGGGTCACAACCACCCACAGGATGGGTATGTGGCCCAGTACTGCCCATATCTTTTTTAATACAAGAGTTCTTACATTCTTGTACACATTCTTACATACACAGGATAAGTATGGGGTGCACTACCACCCACAGGATGAGTATGCGGGGTCCACTACTGCCCACGGGATTGGACTATCATCTACAGGAAGGATATGGGGTCCACTACTACTAGCAGGATGGATTTAGGGTTCACAACTATTCACACGCTGCGTATGGGGTCCACTATCACCCGTAGGATGGGTATGGGGTCCACTACCACCTGTTGGTTGTGTATGGGGTCAACTACCACCTACAGGATGAGGCTGGAGTTCACTACCGTCCACAGGATGGGT
>NC_091231.1:20797786-20802786 GCF_040958095.1 Procambarus clarkii | reverse complement strand
TCACTTCGCTGGAAGACAGAAGAGTTAGGGGGGGACATGATCACCACATTCAAGATTCTGAAGGGAATTGATAGGGTAGATAACGACAGTCTATTTACCACAAGGGGAACACGCACAAAGGGACACAGGTGGAAACTGAGTGCCCAAATGAGCCACAGAGATATTAGAAAGAACTTTTTTAGTGTCAGAGTGGTTGACAAATGGAATGCATTAGGAAGTGATGTGGTGGAGGCTGACTCCATACACAGTTTCAAGTGTAGATATGATAGAGCCCGATAGGCTCAGGAATCTGTACGCCTGTTGATTGACGGTTGAGAGGCGGGACCAAAGAGCCAGAGCTCAACCCCCGCAAACACAACTAGGTGAGTACAACTAGGTGAGTACACACACACACACACACACACACACCAGGGAGACAGGACAAGTTAGAGGGGACATAATCACCACATATAAGATTCTCAGAGGAATTAAAAGGGTAGATAAAGAATGACTATTTAATACAAGGGGCACATGCACTAGGGGACACAGGTGGAAACCGAGTGCCCAAATGAGCCATTGAGACGTTAGAAAGAACATTTTTAGTGTCAGAGTGGTTGACAAATGGAATGCATTAGGAAGTGAAGTGATGGAAGCAGACTCCATACACAGTTTCAAGTGAAGATATGATAGAGCCCAGTAGGCTCAGGAACCTGTACACCAGTTGATTGACAGTTGGGAGGCGGGACCAAAGAGCCAGAGCTCAACTCCCACAAGCACAAATAGGTGAGTACACATGCATCTGTAACAATATATATATTGTTACGGACTCGTCACCCTTGTCAGGGGGTTGAGTGGCAGTTCCAGCGCCATCTACGAGTCCGTACCCGAACTTCCCTGATATTGGACGCTATGTAGGCAACGCCATCTTTTGGTGGTGGAGTGATCGTAACAAGTGGCTCAAGATTCCTGCCTTGGTCAGACAGAGGTCGATGTGGATGACCTCTGGTGAGGTGGCGGCTTCAGACTAGCGCCATCTGTTGTGCTATGGAGCACGATGTCAATTCCCCAGTGAGTATTACTTCCTGGTTTCACCAGTACCTTCCATTTAACTGATGATTGTTACGGCCCTCTCGGGTCGCAACTGGGTTCGTACTCTGATGTTATTAGAGGAAGGGTATCCGGCCCCAAGCCAGTAGTGGCTTTCAAGGGATGAGATCCGTGACGCAAGTAAAATAAAAGGGGAAGGGAAAGAAAGGCAAAAACTTAAGATTATAATTACCTTCACCAATAAGTAATATATAAAAGTTACACAGGGGGAGGGGTATTAACACTACACAGGGGAAGTATATACACGGTCGTCTTCTCCTGAAGACGCTGGATCCTCTCGGTGCCAAGTCCTCGGTGCTCTCGTGGTCTCTTGACGAATCCTTCGATCAAACTGAGTCTACCCTGGACACAGGCCAGCCAAAACACAGTTCCACTGGGGCACCGCCGTGGAGGCCGTCAACCACAATTCCAGCAGACTGCTGGCAGGTTCCGGATCAGCAATGCTGGTCAGGCCACTCCACGAGCGATACTAGGGTAGCGCCCTAGTCAGGAGCCTCGTGTGATACCACAGATCACTCTCCTGTCCACAATACCCCAGTGGTCAATCGTCTCCAGCAGTCGGTCCCGGGTACGACAATCCATCAACTGCCACTTCACTGGCAGGGTAACACCACAGTGTTCCTCCGGGAGGCGACTCACAGCTGCTGCAGAAAAGCACAAGGTATGGGGACGGCTGCCTTGGGTAGACTGACTCAACTTCCCTTACAGCAGTCCCAGGTCGACTCTGTAAGCAGACACGTCATCAATAACAGGGACACACTAAAGCACCTCACTTACAGGCTCAGACACAAACGCCCGACGTATCCACTCCATAGATGGCGTTGTCGTCTGAGCACCACCTCACCAGAGGTCAGCAGCGGCGGTGTTGTGAGCTGCACAGGACTGGAAACTGGCCCTTGTGGCCGGTACACTTCGTCCTCACCAGGTGTCGTCGTCCATTTGGTGGGGGTTTCGGGAGCTGACCCACAGATGGCGCGGTCGTCACTGCTCCGTGCTCGGACGCTGGATTCGGGTCCGTAACACCTCCCCACCAAAAAGAATTTGGTTTGGGGTTCTATAAAGAGAAACACAAACCAAATTAGCACGGCGACACAACTCCAAATGGACTCACTTATACTGTAAACTGGAACGGCGAGGCTGTCTCGTCCACAGAACTGTACTAAGGAGAAACCCTGGCACAAAGGGAACTTGAAAATGGCAGGCGATGACCTGCCTGACGTAATTTTCCACACCTCCTCTGCGATGTTAAGCAGGGGCATCATCTCACATCTCTCGAGTAAGGATCGGTGTAGACACGATGTGGGGCGACTCGACACTTCCCTGTGTCGTGGCACCGATGATGGCTGGTCACAGACGGCATTTCTGTGACCGGTCCGAAGGTCCTTCAGGGAGACAGGAACCTGGAATACAGGGGTCTGATAATTCAGAGTGACAGCGACAGTGGGCAAGTCAGTACTTACTGCATACGCCCCTACTAGGCTCACACCTAGTTCCAACAGGGCTGCTTGCACACCGAAGATGGCATTCGCTCTGTCACCGTCTGGTCGACCAACGTTCCGTATAACGCTGCATTTAGGCTCAGCTATCACGCGGGGGGGTGTCAACCTGTTGGAAACAGTCACTCATATTATCATATGTCGTACCACCTGTATCAACCATCACCTTCCAGGTCCCTTCTTCAACTGCAACATTCACTGTGCACGTCTCCAATCCCTGGGACCTCTTCATGTTGTTCACGGGAGCCATCATCTGCCGGGTCGTCCACTGGTCCTCACTGAGAGCACATACAAGAATAAAATAAAACACCGCTAAGAAACATTTGGTTAACTTAGGGACAAGTTTCCTGAGCTTGAAATGTCCATAGCTGGCTACATCCATTAGCCTGGTTTGGACCAAAGAGGGCACTAGACCCTTCGAACACACCTCACATACCTCTGACGTCTGGGGAATCTCTGGCCGGTTCAATGAACGCTGTACCTTGCCATACCGCAAGTACACATCCGCCTTCGCTCCAGACTCGTTGGTATCCATGGGTGCTTGCACACGAGACCTCTCTTCATGCCCAGTTACCTCTGCTATCGTAACCGCATGTTCCTCGTCGGGAGAAGAATCAGGAGACACTGTTAGAATACTGTCGATCTGCGGGTGAGAGGACAAATTAAACGCGTTTAAATCCGGGTCTGTTTTTACCTGGATATTACCACTGCCTGTTACCTCTGACCTTGCTGTTCCGGCCGACTCGTCCACGACCTTGGGAAGATTGATGCTCCAATCTGTCACCAAGTCGTTGGCTAGTACCACGTCAATCCCTGCTATAGGGAGGGTATCGACTACTGCCAACGCACATGTGCCGCTGAAGTAAGGCGAGTCGAGATGTACTGGCACTAAGGGGGCGATGTACTGCGTCCTTGGAAACCCAACCAGGACAACCTCTTGTCTCCCATCCACATTCACCCCCTCGGGTAACGAGCTTCTCACGATCAGGGACTGGGCTGCTCCACTATCTCTGAGCACTACAACTGATCTACCAGTATGATCACTTGTTACATACCCGCTTGAAGTGTGAGGGGCAAACAATCTGGGTTCTTCCTGCGCAATCGTAGACTGGCTTCCTGCTGGTGGTGTTACACAGCTCATCAACATCACCTCCCGACGTGCGCCGCTACCTCTTCTGCCTCGGCACATAGCAGCTACATGCCCTTTCTGCCCACAAGTCCAGCACACCACATTCCTCCTCGGACTCCGGTGTTTCGGACTGTTAGGACTAGTCCTTCGAGGGCTACTTGGGGGCGTCTTCTTAGCGCTTCGTGGGACGGGGGTCTCCTCTTCGTCATGAGGTTTGTCAAACCGGCGCTGGTAATTCCTCGGGACGTACTTAGCAGACGGCCTATGAGTCAGGATGTACTCTTCAGCCATGGTGGCTGCCGCGCTCAAGGTCTCCACCTGCTGCTCTTCCAAGTACGTCTTTAGGTCTCCAGACAAACAATCCTTGAAGTCCTCTAACAGTATGAGCTGCTCGAGGTCTTCTTTGGTCTCCACCTTCCGAGAGGCACACCATTCCTGGAAAAGTCGCTCCTTGATAGTGGCGAATTCGGTGAAGGTGTGTTCTGAGGTCTTTTTCAGGTTTCTGAACTTCTGCCTGTAAGCCTCAGGTACCAATTGGTACGCCATGAGCACGACCTTCTTCACCTTGTCGTAATCGCCGGAGTCGTCAAGGGATAACGTAGAGTAGGCGATTTGGGCCTTCCCAGTCAAGACTGACTGTATCATGATGGCCCAATTCTCCCTTAGCCACTCCAAAGAGGCAGCGACTTTCTCGAAGGCTGCGAAGAACTTTGAAACTTCCTTCTCGTTGAATTTGGGGACCATTTTGATGTTCCTTACCAGATCGAAACTACTGGTGTCCGTTGTTTGCCTCCGACCACTGCCTAACCGTAATACTTCTAGTTCATGTTGTCTCTGTCTTTCTTTTTCTTCTCTCTCTCGCTGTTGCTCTTCTCTTTCTCGCTCTTCTCTTTCTCGTTTCTTATCTCTTTCTCGCTCTTCTCTTTCTCGTTTCTCTTCTCTTCTTTCTTCTCTTTCTAATTCTAAACGCCTCATCGCCAATTCTTTATCTTTCATCTCCATTTCTTTATTTTTCATCTTCACTGCTTTATCGTTTAATTCTCGTTTTAATTCTAACTTCTTCCACTCTATCTCGCGATTTATCTCTAAGGCACGCATTTTGACTGTAAGAAAGCTAATATTCAGCTCACCTGCATCACTGTCAATGTCGCTGCCTTTATCTTCCTTTTCAGTGGAAGCTATCTCCTCACCTTCCTTTATACTAGGAGTCTCGCCTTCCTGTTTCTCCTCTGCCTTCAAATGCCGGTGAACCTTGGACAAGATCTCCACACGGGAATCACTGGCACGGA
>NC_091231.1:20685286-20790286 GCF_040958095.1 Procambarus clarkii | reverse complement strand
TAACAGGTACGCCTTAACCCGCTCCACCACCTGCTCAGACCCTTAAAAGAGATGGTAATTTCGGAGTATTTAAATACCCCAAAGATCAACACCTCCCAAGAGCACCAGAGCAAGTGAGGGGTCATTTATACGTTAATTTCATCAAGTCCCTGTTAATATGGGAAGACACAGTGTCTCTGCTTAAGGCACAACTCTCCTAAACACGAGAGTTAAGTATACAACTTTAGAACACTTTCCCACCAGGAGACTCGAACCCTAGCCAGCACAGAAGCCTTCCAGCAACTGGCATAACAGGTACGCCTTAACCCGCTCCACCACCTGCTCAGACCCTTAAAAGAGATGGTAATTTCGGAGTATTTAAATACCCCAAAGATCAACACCTCCCAAGAGCACCAGAGCAAGTGAGGGGTCATTTATACGTTAATTTCATCAAGTCCCTGTTAATATGGGAAGACACAGTGTCTCTGCTTAAGGCACAACTCTCCTAAACACGAGAGTTAAGTATACAACTTTAGAACACTTTCCCACCAGGAGACTCGAACCCTAGCCAGCACAGAATCCTTCCAGCAACTGGCATAACAGGTACGCCTTAACCCGCTCCACCACCTGCTCAGACCCTTAAAAGAGATGGTAATTTCAGAGTATTTAAATACCCCAAAGATCAACACCTCCCAAGAGCACCAGAGCAAGTGAGGGGTCATTTATACGTTAATTTCATCAAGTCCCTGTTAATATGGGAAGACACAGTGTCTCTGCTTAAGGCACAACTCTCCTAAACACGAGAGTTAAGTATACAACTTTAGAACACTTTCCCACCAGGAGACTCGAACCCTAGCCAGCACAGAAGCCTTCCAGCAACTGGCATAACAGGTACCCCTTAACCCGCTCCACCACCTGCTCAGACCCTTAAAAGAGATGGCAATTTCGGAATATTTAAATACCCCAAAGATCAACACCTCCCAAGAGCACCAGAGCAAGTGAGGGGTCATTTATACGTTAATTTCATCAAGTCCCTGTTAATATGGGAAGACACAGTGTCTCTGCTTAAGGCACTTATATATATATATATATATATATATATATATATATATATATATATATATATATATATATATATATATATATATATGCGAACAAGCCTGAATGGTCCCCAGGACAATATGCAACTGAAAACGTTCCTCACGTGTTCCCCAAAGAATGAGGTGATTTGGTAAAATGCTATGCCCAAGATTACTATCCGAGTGCCGGCGGTGGGGTGGTTCAAATAGCCTCGGCTATCACCTCATTAGTCCGGTCGTGATGGTCAAGTGGATTAAGGCGTCTTGTACATACCAGTTGCGTCGCTCCTGGGAGTATGGGTTCGAGTCACTTCTGGGGTGTGAGTTTTCAGTTATATATATATATATATATATATATATATATATATATATATATATATATATATATATATATATATATATATATATATATATATATATATATATATATATATATATACACAAATACATATACACACACCGATAATCTTTTAATATCACAAGTAATTCAACAAGAGGTTCACAACAGTCACTATACAAAACAATTTACATCTATGGTGAGTCACACAGTTACTAGTCTTGCTCCACTCCCACCCAACTGGGCGGCAGCTGTACAGTCATGTGCATACATCACCTATAGTAAGCAAATTTTGGATACTTCGCTTAGATTCCCAGCAGTACATCATAATGAATGAAATACTTACAAATTTCTTGGACTCCATTGATGGTGTTATCTCTGAATTTCACATTTTTTTCACTCCATTATATAATGACGCAATGTATGCGAGTAGTTCTGCTGACAGAGTTTACATTTAGTCAAATCTACATCTGCAGATGTTACAAACTCCCAGTGGTACTTATAGCCGAGCCTAAGCCTAGCAGTGGTAACATCTAGAGGTCTGCTAACCTTATTGGATGATCCATGGACGTGCGGTACTTCCTGCATAATTGAATGATGACAGATGGAGTAACTGGTGTGAATTTTATTTTTACATCAAGTCTACGAGATCTTTTTGATGTTCCCGGAATATTACTGCCCTCAGGCTGCTCAAAGGCAGTCCAAGATTGTAATCAATTCCTTGTTATGAGTGAAATTCTTGGCTAACGCATTAGTTCTATCATGCATTCGGAGACCAATTTGGGAAGGAATCCACAGGAGACAAACTCTGACTCCATCATTGATTATTTCACCATATCTGTGTCTAGCTTCAGAGATAAGCACGTCACAGTTATGCCTTGGGGAGCTGAGGGCAGTCAAGGATGACAAGGAGTCACTTACAATTAGCGTGTCAACTTTGGATTCATATACGCGCTCGATTGCAAGGATTATGGCAACCAATTCTGTTTGAAGAGTGGAGGCCCAGTTACTTAGTCGCGCTCCACACTCATGGGAGAAGGAACCATCTCCCCCCTGTCACAACAACTTCACTTCCAGCTGCATCATGGGACTGTTGCAAGGAGCCATCAGTGTAAATAATTTGGGAATGGGAGCACTCACTGACTAACGCATCAATTTGGCTTAAGGCATTGAACTTTGCTTCTTATCGAAGCAAGGCTTGTTCTTTAATCAGCTTTTTGGGTGGAAAAGAGGGGACCCCGTAATTTGGAAAGGTGTAATCTTCCATGGGACAGGAAAGTGTCGTTGTTGTCAATCTTGGTAGAGCTGATGAATATAATACATACTGAGAACAGTGACGGTTTTTACAATTCATTTGGAGGAATGCTGCCCTTCAAGAAAGAAGGCTTGGAGGGCTTCAGTGCAGGGGTTAGGGTGGGTTAGCCTAAGCATCTTGATACCAATTAAAGCATTAATTTCAGTGATACGATCACTTACATTTGAAATATCCAGTTCCTTCCTTGTGTTTAGTGATATAGTTGTATGGGGGCATCCGAGGATAATCCTCATGGTTTCGTTTTGCATCTTTTCCAACCCTCCAAGCATTTTCTCAGACACTAGTGCAAGCATGATTGTAGCATA
Organism: Procambarus clarkii; assembly: GCF_040958095.1. Lineage (NCBI taxonomy): Eukaryota > Metazoa > Arthropoda > Malacostraca > Decapoda > Cambaridae > Procambarus > Procambarus clarkii. The sequence goes on along the minus strand of NC_091231.1, from coordinate 20,787,271 downwards.
ATCGATTGGAGATCTAATATATGAGAGATACATCATTTTGCCAATTCTCACAATTGTGCCATACCTTGGATGGTAGCCTGCCACAGCCTTGAGAGCACAGAGCCTCTCTCTACATTGGCGACCCAGTCTAGCTACAACACTGCTGGACAGTGGGACCTCAAGACCAAGGAATTTGTATCTGGTTACATAGTCGAGTAGAGAGCCATCTTGCAGCTGCATCTTGCGGACAGCCCCACCCCGTCTGGGTGGGCGTCGGTTCAGGATCTTTCTTTTTTCTACTGAGACAGCGTAGGCTTAGGCTGCGTAGGGGATGAACGTTTGTGGGGTCCTCCCCTGCGCTTGCGCTCGTTGTCGGTGGTGTAATTGGACTTGCTGCATTTACGAAGCTTAATAGCCAATATGGGACACACACACACCAGGTGGGTCTGAAACTTGGTTATCACCTGCACTAGTAAATTAAAAGTGACATTTGTAGCCTTGTTGCTGGCCTGCGAAGGAACGCCTCTCCTCCTCACACACCTATTGGGCTTAAACCAAACATGTCAGGTACCCAAAGATAGCTCTTGCGCCATACAACCGCTGAGCCGTGATTGCCTTTTTCTTTGATCGGAGACGCTAGTGACCATGAAACAATGCAGCCTCTTTTCAGTGTAGATACTTTGAGTGATGCCTTAACTCTCCCACTTCTACATTAGTTGATGTGAAGTAGTGCTCTGACGATTGAGGACGGTTAGAAACTTTAATTACAAAAACTTTGTGGATTAACAATGGAGCTGTTCGAATATTGGGCATTGATGTGGCATCAACTATAGCTGTGCTAGGCCTAGCTCCTCGCCCGGCCAGGAAAGGAGGATATGGTGCCAGGAACGCCTTCATGATCAACATGCTTATTGCATGCCTCTCCGCCAGCTCTCAAGAACTACGGTTTGTTGACTGTGTATTTCAATTTTGTTGTGAGTATTGAGCAGACTCCAGGTATTTATGCGTATGTCACTAACTTAAAATTTAGTTCACAGGTCTGCAAGTACGCTGTGACCTTGAAAATAGCGGAGCCTCATATATGCAGGCTGGCTGATTTATTTCTGCTGATCTTGTTTGATGGTTCGCGGCCCCTTCCACCCTGTGAATTGGCAAACTACTGATGTGCTGCTTTGTGGTTCACTGTGGAGCGAGTGTACCGTAATACCCTGCGTATAGATGTTGTGTCTTTACCGTCATGGCAACTGTCCTGGGCGAGATGCTGGGCAGCACGTCACCGTTGCCAGATAGTGACTTTGGGGACCATCGCATGCTCAATTGTTCTCTAATGACGGTGCGATCTCCTCAGTGATGACCCACGCCACATCAGAGGGCGGTGCATATGATAAAGGTTACAAGGTGCAAATGAGTAAAAGTCAGCGCCGTAAGCATTCGAGAACGGCACGATCTAACCAACCCAATTCGACTGCTGCCAAACATTTACGGCTAGATTTTTCTCTGGGAACCACAGTAGAGGGAAAAGTGCAGTGGTTGTGAAGCCTCTGCGACATATAATGACATGGTCTAAGTTACCTAGAGATGAAAATGAGTATTTACAAACGACAGTGCTTTTGTAAATGTGTTGCTAAACACAGAGTATGCAGGCATTAAGATGAAAAATGCAGTACCAAGGTGTCCAAAAGTAACGATTGTCATATTCAATGTTAACAAACTCATTAAGCCTGTATATCTCAGTGATGAAAATGTTGTAAACCCTTAACGTCCGAGAAATGGCCTCATAGCTGCCACATGGAAAGGTGCCACGCCTATACCGAACAGAATTTACTCTAGAGCAGCTTCAGGTCGGCACTATAACATTGCTCTCTACAACCCTCCCCCTCGTGGGTGTTATAAGTGTCAACGCTGGGGACGTCACGTGGCCAGGTACTGCACAAGCCAAAACTATTTTTGTGCCGTGTGTGGTGAACCTCATAAATCTGAGATGTGTTTTAAACTCATAAAGGAACGTCACCCAGTAAGCGAAAAATGCATAAACTATGGCAGGAGTGGTGTTCAAGAAAGGCACCTTGACTGTGGCAGGAAAGGTGTACAAGCCTGGCACCTTGACTGTGGCAGGAGTGGTGTTCAAGCCTGGCACCTTGACTGTGGCAGGAGTGGTGTACAAGCCTGGCACCTTGACTGTGGTAGGAGTGGTGTACAAGCCTGGCACCTTGACTGTGGCAGGAGTGGTGTTCAAGCAAGGCACCTTGACTGTGGCAGGAGTGGTGTTCAAGCCTGGCACCTTGACTGTGGCAGGAGTGGTGTACAAGCCTGGCACCTTGACTGTGGCAGGAGTGGTGTTCAAGCCTGGCACCTTGACTGTGGCAGGAGTGGTGTTCAAGCCTGGCACCTTGACTGTGGCAGGAGTGGTGTTCAAGCCTGGCACCTTGACTGTGGCAGGAGTGGTGTTCAAGCCTGGCACCTTGACTGTGTCAAACGACCAGCTGTTTTCCGTCAGGTGCCCGGCCGCGCTCACCCAGGATAGAGGTTGCCAGGTACTGCTGCCGGCTCTAATTCCTGTGCAGAGCCACCTGAACGTAGTGTTCGTAGCAGCTGGATACCAAATACTTCACCATCTGCCAATCACCAAGAGCACCACGGGGCCAGACGACAGGTTTCTGTTCAACCAGCGGCTGCCCGTCAAGTGCCAGGAACCTGCCTCCCCAAGGTGATGACACCACACTCGCCTTCCCCTCCACACCACCATGAAGAGCAGTTGCCAACAGCTGCCACCAGCTCCACTCCCTGTCCAGAGCCATCTGGAGGTGATGTTCGCTCCAGCTGGCTGCCAACCTCACCACCTTTAAATTACGAAGTGCACAAGTGGACCGGTGCCAGACTGAAGACTCCTGCCATCACCCCAGCTCCCTCTCAAGCACCAGGTGCTGGACCTTCTGCCAGTGGTGGACCTGCCCCTGATGTAGAGTGGCCACTCTCCGGTTCTGCTAGTGGCGGACCTGCCCCTGATGTAGAGTAGCCACTCCCCGGTTCTGCCAGTGGTGGACCTGCCCATGATGTAGAGTGGCCACTCCCCGGTTCTGCCAGTGGTGGGCCTGCCCCTGATGTAGAGTGGCCACTCCCCGGTTCTGCCAGTGGTGGACCTGCCCCTGATGTAGAGTGGCCACTCCCCGGTTCTGCCAGTGGTGGACTTGCCCCTGATGTAGAGTGGCCACTCCCCGGTTCAGCCAGTGGTGGGCCTGCCCCTGATGTAGAGTGGCCACTCCCCGGTTCTGCCAGTGGTGGACCTGCCCCTGATGAAGAGTGGCCACTCCCCGGTTCTGCCAGTGGTGGACCTGCCCCTGATGAAGAGTGGCCACTCCCCGGTTCTGCCAGTGGTGGACCTGCCCTTGATGTAGAGTGGCCACTCCCCGGTTCTGCCAGTGGTGGACCTGCCCTTGATGTAGAGTGGCCACTCCCCGGTTCTGCCAGTGGTGGGCCTGCCCCTGATGTAGAGTGGCCACTCCCCGGTTCTGCCAGTGGTGGGCCTCCCCCTGATGTAGAGTGGCCACTCCCCGGTTCTGCCAGTGGTGGACCTTCCCTTGATATAGAGTGGCCACTTCCCGGTTCTGCCAGTGGTGGACCTGCCCTTGATGTAGAGTGGCCACTCCCCGGTTCTGCCAGTGGTGGACCTGCCCCTGATGTAGAGTGGCCACTCCCCGGTTCTGCCAGTGGTGGGCCTGCCCCTGATGTAGAGTGGCCACTCCCCGGTTCTGCCAGTGGTGGACCTGTTCCTGATGTAGAGTGGCCACTCCCCGGTTCTGCCAGTGGTGGACCTGCCCTTGATGTAGAGTGGCCACTCCCCGGTTCTGCCAGTGGTGGACCTGCCCCTGATGTAGAGTGGCCACTCCCCGATTCTGCCAGTGGTGGGCCTGCCCCTGATGTAGAGTGGCCACTCCCCGGTTCTGCCAGTGGTGGACCTGCCCCTGATGTAGAGTGGCCACTCCCCGGTTCTGCCAGTGGCGGACCTGCCCCTGATGTAGAGTGGCCACTCCCCGGTTCTGCCAGTGGTGGACCTGCCCTTGATGTAGAGTGGCCACTCCCCGGTTCTGCCAGTGGTGGACCTGCCCTTGATGTAGAGTGGCCACTCCCCGGTTCTGGGATAATGTCACCTACTGTGAGGGGGCCACCCACAGCTGGACCCCACAGTCAACTGGAAGTGGGGGATGAGAAACTGGATCAAAATGGAACAGATCGCAACCTCAGCCTCCCTACCACCTCGACCTTGGGTCCCTCCACTCTTCAAGCAGTGGTTGCCCTTCGTGACCGGTTGCAGGAACACCAGCAGCAGTCACAGCAGGAGACGGAGCGGCTGCAAGAGCAACTCCAACATGAGAAAAAATCCACCAGCGATATTGCGATGATGCTCACGTGTATGACGGGACTTTTAAGCAATGACTGCCACACTCCCCCTTCCACCCCTGAACCCTCCAAACATGTGTTCACTTGCCAATCAGAGAAAATTTCAAGTGATCTTCAAACCTTGTGTTAAGGTATTGTTCTCATGAAGGATCTTCAAACCTTCTTCAATAGCTTGTGTTAAGGTATGTTCAAAACAACTCTATTGATGAAAATGACAGACAAATTGTATTAGACAATTGGAGGCAAATGTGTGACATTGGTAATAAGCTAAGAAATGTTCCTGGACTTATATCGTACTGAAATAAATAATATATATTTTAAGTGGACTAATAATATCATTCTGTATAATGATTACTGTAAATGCACAAATTAGCTAAGTTATCCGTCCTTAGCTGGAACATTGCATCCCTCAAAAAAAGGTTCTCGGATTTACATCACAAAGTAACAACTGAACACATCGATATTGTATGTCTCCAGGAGTGCAGAGTTCCCGCAAGATCCTCACCCCCGAAATTGCCCTCATTTGTTTCTTACAACCTCAGATCCAGTAACTCTTGCATTCTATACATCAAACAATCCCTACCCCATCAACTTCTGCCAGAAAAACAAACTGCCGGTCAACAGTATCATGGAGTGAGGATCTATGTGGGCAACTCTGTTCTCAATGTATTTAATCTATATGCTCCAGCAGGAAAGTTAAATTATATTGATCTTCCGGCCTGCGCTCAAGCAGAGCCCACCATCATTCTTGGTGACTACAATGCTAGACACAAGGACATTGGCGGCTCTCGCTTCAGGAACGGTAATGGGAATCAACTGCTGTCGCTACTAAATAGTCACCAAGATGTGCAGGTTGTGGGCGATCTTGAACTCTCGCATATTTGTGGAGGCATTCTAGACCTCTGTGTTGGTTTCAACGCCTGTCACGTCTGGTGCACATCATCTATTGAAACAGATTTGTTATTAGATCATCACCCTAGATTGACTACTCTATGTATCGGAAATACCATCCTGCCCGGTGGAACTTTTAAACGCAAACGGCTCAGTGTTCCTCCTGCTCGACGTGAAGACTTTGCTGCTCATGTGTCAGAGTGGTACAGCACTTATGATCCCTCCACAGTCCAGACATTTAATGACGGTCTAGTAAAGAGCATTCAGATGTTTGCTGACCCTTTAGGTCGGACCTCCGCACCATCCAATAGTCGGAACGATATGAAAAATAATAAACACCATGCCTATTAAAATGACCCCATACTGCGTACTTTGAAACGCACTGCCAGAAGAGTTGGACTTGCATATAGGGAAACACGTACACCAGCAATGCTCAAGTTCTTTCAGAAAGCCCTAGCCAAGGCGAGGGAGCACATGACAGAGCTCAGGCAAGATAACTGGGAAACTTTTGTTAATAGTCTTAACTCTCACCCCCCCCCCCCCCCTCCCTTAGCCAGGCATGGAAGGATATTAAAAGAATTATAGACGATACGATCGGCCAAGTGTCACACCCTCACCCTCTACACAGATCAAACGAGTTAGTCGATGCTTGGGCAACCACCTCTAGCTTCAATAATCTTACCCCAGACATACAGTTCAGATTAAATGCTGGTTACAGAGATCGAGAAAAGCTCGTTGACTTTATGCTCCCTAAGGGAGATGAATGCAACGTGCCATTTACTGAGTTTGAATTACTCGCGGCCCTAAACAAAGGCAAAGCCACATTTCCCGGTGAAGATGGTATCACTTATGACATATTGCGTCTGCTCCCTTTAGTACCAGGAAATCCCCTGCTTGAGCTGTATAATATGAGCTATGTTACTGGGGAACTGCCTATCTCTTGGACCAACAGTATAATCATTCCAAATTCCCAAGACAAATCAAGAGAATGCTTTCTATCCAATTTCCCTTACTAGCTGCATTTGCAAAACATTCGAGAGAATGGTCCTTAACCGTCTTCTCCATAGAATAAGAATCATGCTATCCTCCCAGATATATGGCTTCATACATGGAAGGAGTGTGCATCATTGCATCACCACCTTTCTTACCCTGCACACTGAAAAGTCATTTACCACCTTCCTGGATCTCAGGTCTGCCTTTGATATTGCAAATCGACATGTTATCTTGAGTTAGCTTGCAAGAATGAATATTGGTGGACAGCTTCTTTGTTGGATCAGGGGTTACTTATCCAACAGGAAGTCATCTGTATTTTTCCAGAGGCATAGGAGTGTAACAGGAGACTTCGAACTAGGTACCCCACAGGGAGGTGTTCTCAGTCCTACCTTATATAATATCTTAATAAACACACTGTTAAACTTTGTATCGAGCAAACCCAACGTCCACATCATCAGCTATACTGATGATATAATGATACACACCACTGGGTATGCTAACACGCAGAACACTCTTAACTCTGTATTATACTCATGTCAGGACCTAGGTTTAGTTATCTCAGCAGAGAAAAAAAAATACTAAATCGGCGCCCACCCAGGCAGGGAGGAGCTGTTCGCAAAATGCAACTGTCTGATGGCTCCCAGCTTGACTATATAAACAGATTCAAATATCTTGGCCTTGAGGTGCCACTTTATGGTCCTGTTGTATTCAGACTCTGTCGTCAGTATAAAGAGAGGCTCCAAGCTCTCAAGACTGTTGCAGGTTATCACTCAGGCTATGGTGCCAATGTCAGAATTGTCAAAATGATGTACCTTGCATACATCAGATCTTTAGTGGATTATGCTGCACCTGTGTTTGTTTTGATGCCTGAAAGAAAGCTTGTAGGGCTTGAAAAATTGCAGAACGAAGCCTTGAGGTGCCCTCGTACCACAAAGATACTTAACATGAGAAAGGAACTTAATATTCCGAGCGTTGTTGATCGTGTTACTGAAATTAACTGGCAAATTGGTTTAAAAATAGCTAACTCATCCTAACCCTTGCACAGAAGCCCTCCAGAATTTCTTTATTGAAGGTCAGTATTGTTCCAGATGGATAACTAAAACTGGAACTAAACTCATAATATATCAGATTTATAATTTGTACCAAGAGAGACAACAACGGCACTTTCCTGCACCGTGGGAGATTACACCCTTTCCAATTTCAATCCCTCCTTTTCCACCCAAGAAACATGTTAGAGATCAGCCCAAGCTTCGTCTTAAGGCAAAGTTCAACGCCTTAAAGCCATATTGATGCTCTGTCCACAGAGCATTCTCTCTCTCAAATCATATACACTGATGGTTTCCTACACCGCACCACGGGTGCAGCTGGAAGTGCAGTTGTCCTGACAATGGGCGATGACTTATACTTTGAGTGGGGAGTCCGTATAAACAACTGGGCCTCTACCCTTCAGGCCGAACTATTTGCCTCGTTCCTAGTACTGAAATGTGTACAAGTCTCCAAACTTGATGCATTAATTGTAAGTGACTCTTTATCATCTTTAAATGCTCTCAACTCTTTAAGACATAACTGTAACATGCTAGTGTTCGAAGCTAGACACAAATACAACAAACTTAATAAGGATGGTAACAGAGTCCATTTTATTTGGTCTCCATCCCATGTTGGCCTCCGAATGCATGATAGAGTTGATGAGTTAGCCAAAGAATCTGCCTTTAAAGGAGACGTTCAGTGTAACTTTGGATTGTCAATGAACAATTTTAGAGCAGCAGTACACCGAGAACTTCAACAAAATCTTGTAGATCTGAGGCATAGTGAAATCGAAACCAGTAATTCCATGTATCATCATACTATCATGCAAGAGAAGCCACACATCTATGGTTCATCCAATAAAATCAGCAGACTTCTAGATGTTACTACTGCTCGGTTTAGACTCGGTTAAAAGTATCTCTGGGAATTCTCATTATCTGCTGATGTAGACCTGACCAAATGTAAACTGTGTCAACAAAATTATTCGCACACCCTTCGTTACTATGTGATAAAGTGCGAAAAGATACGTGAATTCAGAGACAATTCTATAACAAATGTTCCAGCAATGTGTAAATATTTCATTCTAAATGTTCTGCTACTAGAAATTTTAGCCAAATATTCCCAGTTTGCTAACTGTAGGTAGTAATTAAGTGATTGTAACCTATCCACCGCTGCCCACTGGATGGGGGGCGGTGTGCAGGACAAACATATCAATTGTGACACTAGCTCTCCACATATGTCAGTTGCTTAATTTAGAAACTGTACTTGTGGTCGATCTCGAGCCCATTGATGATGTGACGACTTCTACTGAATTTTGTAACTAGCTCATCAAGATTGTAACTTGCTTAGCTAAATGAATTGTGGGGTTCAGTCCCTGAGCCCATTATGTGCCTCTAACCCTTTCCACTACCACCATCAAGATGGGTATGGGGTGCCTAATAAACGAACTAAACTAACTAAAATACACATATATAATAGAAACAAGTGAAGTAATAAAAAGGTTACTGTATTGAGACAGTAGGATCAAAATAATAATGCATTAAGTTGCAAATGAGGAAATGAACAATAAACAAAATAGTTGGTTAAACAAGAAAGAAGGAAAAAAAATAATTTAAAATGATAAAATTAAAAACCTTTTGAAAGGAAAGGCAGAGCTATAGCACACTTTGGTTATTAGAAGAAACTATTAATCTTTATTAATCTTTGTTAAATTACCATTTAAGCTGTCAATGCAATCAATCAGAGCTACCGATGTGCTTTAATATACCTATTAATCTCCCTCATCTCATTTTTTCCCTTACAATGTACATGTTATCACTTTATAAATTTTGCTAGAATTTACATACTTAAAATAATATGTTAGATTAAGGACCTGCCCGAAATGCTGCGCGTAATAGTGGCTTTACAAAAATGTTAACACCATGCTATGTTTCCTCACAACCCCAATGTACCTTCTTGTATACATATAAATAAATAATAAATATATAATTTATAATCTGATTATTCGGCTGTTATCCCACATTCATCGAGGAAAGACCTGAGGTGTGCCTTTAGTGTTTATTTCATAAGTTTTCCCAGCGTCAGTCTTCTTAGCTAGAATTTTACCATCTCGCACAAAACAAAGTTTAATTGATCCAATGGAATTTTTACGGACTCCACGCAGTTCAAAGAAGAGACTTTGTGTGATCCTGGTCAGACATTCATTCACATAAACAGAGGTTTGACTAGAGACTACACCTTTGCTAAGGTCTGACTTGCAGGAGCAGCTATCTAATTTCACACGAGTTTTTCTGTTATTTTCACCAGATGATTTGGTACCCACTCTATAAGCTGATTTGATGTTTCTTGCTTGAATTGAATACTTCATCTTACTATGCAATTACCGGATCAGGATGGCAGCACAGTCTTCTCCGTCGGTTTCTTGGGGATATCATTATCTCATTATCACATTATCTCATGTGAGGAGATAATGACAGAATCAAGGAGCTTATGTTGGTCTGATTCGTCTTGGGCAACAGTGTGTTGCTGTTGTAGGGTGTTAAGATGGTTCTCAAACTTTTGTAACATTTCTTCCTGTTTTCTAGTGATTTCTGCTGGTTGAAAGTTAGTTACTGTGTTCTTAAGAGAGCTTAATTCCAGTTCCAGGAGGCCGACTTTGGTACACAGATCTTGATTATTCTTGAGCATGACTATAGCTTCACCTTGTAGGTTCATTATTATGGCTGACTGCTCTTCGATTACTGATATTTGGTATTCATGTATCTGGGTTAATAACTTGATTTATGGATTATCAGCGAAGCGCTTGAAGTCGGAACAAGTTGCGGCAGCTCGTTTAAGTTGCTCCATATGGTTAAATAATTGTTGCATGGTCCGTGTCGGAGACGCTGATGACGTCGCTCCACCTAGCTGTGATGGTTTGTTTTTGTTGTCAAGGGGGAGAGTCGGGGAGACAACCGCACAATTCCTGTTGCTGGCCTAGCTAGTTGGGTTAATCCTGATAGGTGTGCTATCTTTCTTAGTGGCCTTACTGGGCTTGATGTTGGTTATCTTCTTGAGATCTTGAGGTTATCTTGAGAAGATTTCGGGGCTTTAGTGTCCCTGCGGCCTGGTCCTCGACCAGGCCTCCACCCCCAGGAAGCAGCCCGTGACAGCTGACTAACACCCAGGTACCTATTTTACTGCTAGGTAACAGGGGCATAGGATGAAAGAAACTCTGCCCATTGTTTCTCTCCGGCGCCCAGGATCGAACGCGGGACCACAGGATCACAAGTCCAGCGTGCTGTCCGCTCGGCCGACCGGCTCCTATGGTATGCATGGTAGCAGGATAAATGTAGGCATGTAAATGGGGAAGACTCGTCGATGTGGTAACAATGCTAGTTTCCTCAACTGTATGAATTCCTGCTTCCTCATACCCTTAATCTCTACACCTACTAGAATCACTGATAGTACTGTCACGGCTCCTAACCACATCTGGTAACATAACCTCTCCACTTACTTCAGGGATAATCATTGACAGAACCACAGACCATTACCCCACATTTCTCCTAACCAACATTAACAAACCCCCTCTAGATACAAGGAAGATAAGTTTTATGCTTCACAATGAAACTTCTATAGGCAATTTTATTGCTGCTGATGCAGCAATAAAATTTTAACTCATTTTATTGCTGAACTAGGAGACCGAATTAGGCAACATAGAGAACATCAACCTAACAGTGCAAACATTTCTTATGAAAACTCTCAGTCTTTATAACACCCACTGTCCTATGCTAACGAAACAAGTCACAACTAAAAGGCTAAACAATCCATGGTTTACAAAGGGAATACTTAAATCTATTAATAAAAAAAACATGACCTTGAGAAGAACTATAGGTTAGGAGTCGTCTCCAAAGAATTTTCAAAGATTTACTCATCAATGCTGTCTAAAATAATTAGGAGAGCCAAAATAAAATACTACGAAAATAAATTCACCCAAATTAAGGGCAACATTAAAAAAACATGGAGCACTATTTGCAATATATTGTGTTCAATTTTTTTTTTTAAATAAAAAACCAATACTCCTATCCAATAACAACGGTTTGCTTTCAGCCTCTGATACTGCTATTGAATTCAATAGGTTCTTCTCATTCATGGGACATCCCTTACAAATGATATTCCATCCTCCCGTACTAATGTCAAGGACTACCTTACAGGTAACTATCCAGAGTCTCTGTACCTAATGCCTGCTAACTCCACTGATGTTAATGAGATAATTCTTTCCTTTAAAACAAAGTCTAATGCCCTTGCTGAGATACCAACTCTAATTTACAAAAAAAACTCCAGATTTTTAGCTCCTGTCATTGCATTGCTCTTAAACAAGTAACGTGAACTCCAAACCTTTCCAGATATTCTAAAAAAAAGAGAGAGAGTAACCCCAGTCCATAAATGTGGTGATGCCACTGATGTCAACAACTTCAGACCTATATCAATTCTGCCAAACTTGTTAAAAATATTTGAAAAGCTAAAAAAATCTACAAGCAGCTTTACTCTAATCTACCCAAACACAATATACATAGCTATTGCCAATATGGCTTCAGACCCAAAACGAGCACTACTGATGCACTAATTAGTATGATTAACTTGATACATGCGGCTCTTGATAAAAATGAGTTCCCTGTTGGGTAACTTGTTACTACGTAAGGCTTTTTGACACTGTCAATCACCAAAACCTTCTTCTTAAAATACATCATTATGGAGTCAGAGGTCACTCCCTCCAATATCTTCAGTCTTACCTTACTGACAGGCCCTAGTATGTTTCTGTGAATAATTCCATTTTTCCAACCCTAACCATCAACATTGGTGTTCATCAGGGCAGCCTAATTGGCCCTCTCCTCTTTCTCATATTTATTAATTACATTCCACATGCCTCTCAACACCTCAAACCAATTCTATTTGCTGATGACACAACCTTCATTTTCTCCAGTCCTGACCCTCTTGCTCTAAATGTCACAGTGAATACTGAACTAAATAATGTCCATCTTTGGCTAACTGCAAACAAACTCACCCTTAACATTAACAAAACTTTCTATATTTTGTTTGGTAATAAATCCTCAAATCAAATTAATCTATGAATAAACAATATCCAAATTAGTAACAGAGTAGATGGCAAGTTCATTGGTGTTTTCAACGATAACAAGCTGAATTTCCAGGGACACATTCTAAATATATCAAAAAAAGTTTCTAAAACTGGTGACATTCTCTCTAAGATCAGATATTATGTACCTCGCCCTGCCCAGGTGACGCTCTATTACTCTCTCATCTATCCTTATCTCAATTATGGTATTTGTGCTTGGGGTTCTACTACCCAAAATCATTTACGTCCTCTAATTACTCAACATAAAACTGCTATTAGAACAATATCTAACTCTGGCCCCAGACAGCACTCGGTACCCTTACTCAAATCTTTGAATATGTTAGATATTAAGTCACTGCACATCCTCTCATGTGTACTCTATATATTTAAAACTCTGAACTGTAATGTCAATCCTGGCCTTAAAAACTTCTTAGAAGGTTGTTCAGAACCCATGAGCACCACACCAGAAACAAATACCTATTTGATATTCCAAGAGTGCACCTTAACCAAACTAGAAATGCTCGACAACTCAAGGGACCCAGCATGTGGAATGACCTCCCTAATCATGCCAAAGGCTGTACCTCTCTCGACCAGTTTAAGAGTTGAACTAACTACTACCTAATTAGCTGAATGTAACCTACCTTAGTCTCTAAATGTCAACCCATGTCTTGCTATTCTAAACAATGCTGTTTGTTGACCAACTTGTACAATTGCTGATTTTTTCCATGTTCCCCCTTTTCTTCATTTTTTTATTCCTTTTTTTCAACACAATTTATACTTTTCTCCCAATTACTATTAAGTTTTAGTCTAAGTGTTTTTCCCCTACACCTTGCTGGAAACGCTATGCATATTAGTGGCTTTAGGTATTGTATATACTAGCTCTATCTATAAATCCAACACTATGTTTGTAACTTTGCATCTATGTATGTACTTTTCCTGAATAAAATATTATTATTATTATTAGGAACGTTGGGAACAACTTCCTCCAGGGAGCAATACTAATGAGGTCGAAATGGGATAACATGGGTTGGTCTTGTCGTTTGTTTCAATCACATTTGGGTCACTGTGTACTTAGCTGCCTTCTGGGGATGCTACATCATCTGTGGGCAGCCGTGGGCTCAAGGAGCAGGTAACAAAACTGGAGGGGCGGCAGAGTCCTCAGGAGCGGTGAGCGTTCGTTGTGGGGTTCTTATTCTTAGGACTAGCAGTACTCGGCCACAGCAACCTACCATGTCCCCCAGTCCTCCTCATCATTTTCCCCTCACCCGTCTCCTCGGCTTCCCAACCATTCCCCTCGTCCTCCCCACCATTCCCCACTCCCCCATGCCCTACTCCACTGTCCCTTTGTTCTCCCCACCATGCCCCACTCCCCAGTCCCTATGTCCTCCCCACCATTCTTCATTTCCCCATCCCCTCGTCCCCACCATCCCAAACTCCCCCGTCCCCTCTTCCTTCCCCACCATTACCCCTCCCTTGTCCCCTCGTCCTCCGACCCATCTCTCACTTCCGTCACCTCATCATCCCCACCATTCCCCACTCCCTCATCCGATGCCTTCCCAAATAATCTGATGTTTCCATCAGAAAATTGGGAACATCAAGTGATCTGATGTTCCTATCATTGCAATATAAGAAAAACAGTTAAAAAAAATGAAATGAAAATATGAAAAAAATATAAAAATAAACTATTCTCACGCAATTAATGGTCTGGAAAAACAACACAGCTCAATTCTAACACAATTCACACAAAATAATTAAATCAAAATGAAAAAAAATCAAAATCTAAGAAAATTCGATTTAACAATGCAATCAGAAACATTGAAAGCATAGTTTCTCCTGTAACAGGTGTGGGATCTATACTTATACTTGCGAAATGAACGGTATGGTAAACAACACACCTCAATTCCAACACAATGTCAAACAAAATAATTCATTAGAAATAAAAGAAATCGAAATCTATGAAAATAAAATTTATCAATGCAATCAGAAACATTCAAATGGAATTCGTGATATATTTAATATAGCGTTCATGTTGCTATAATGTGCAACAGATGGCGCTGTTTTTCAAAAACGCATGTTTTTACCTGTCACAGGGGTGACATCTATATAGTAGGTATATAAAATGATGCGCCTATTCGAATGCAACGTTGTGTCAAAATTTCAAAGCAATTGATGAAGAACTTTCGGAGATTACAGCGTGTGTTGCCCTTACGTCCAACAGATGGCGCTGTTTTTCAAAAATAGCATGTTTTTTCCTATCACAGGTGAGGCATGTATATAGTAGATATATAAAAATACACGCCTATTCGAATGCAACATTGTGCCAAAATTTCAAAGCAATCGGTAAAGAGGTTTCAGAGATTTCCCTCACATGAAAAACATATGAAAAACACAGTTTTTAAGAAGCATGTTTTTATCGTCACAGACGTGACATCAATATAGAATGTATATAAAAACATGCTTGGATGTGAATGGAACGTTGTGCGAAAATTCAAAGCAATCGGTGAAGTACTTTCGGAGATCAGCGATTTTGAACAAACGAACATTTCCATTTTTATTTATATACTAGCAGTACCCGCCACGCGTTGCTGTGGCTCAGTCTGGTTAAATGGCAAAGAAAGAAAAGAAAAAGCACACGTTTCTAATATGTTTAATTTCACAATGCTTGTGGATATACATTGTGGTTTTGTTGTTCCATTGTCTGTGGAGATATAGAGATTGTCTAGTTTGCCGACTCTATAACACGCAACATATAATTGTCCATGTGAGAAGCAATCCGTGTCTAGATATAAACTGCAGAATTTTAAAGATTGGCTTTGTTGACAGTGATTGCAAACGCCAATCGAATTGGAAATTACAATCCTTTAAATTGAAATGACATATCTGTTGGAATCATAGGAATGCGAGGAATGAGGACATCTTCACCTTTGAAAGGTCTTGTCAAGATTGTTGCTTCTATGGCGTTGCTGACTAATTTTTTTACTGCAAGGCGTGTGGCGTTGCAAAGTTTTGGCGGGTTGATATTTCGCAACATGATAATTGACAAGCCGATTTTCAATTGCCGTACGTGTAATGGTATCCCTGGCAGATCGAGTGAATTAAAAAAAATTTGGATAATTAACTGCTTTATCTACTTCCACAACAGTGTCGACGAACTTGTATGTGATTGCCTCGCTTGAATGTTTTTAAGTTCTTAGACGTTTTGTTCTTGACCACAAGAATAGCTCGTTCACTTAGCCAGTCGCGATTGTTATAATTGGTTTGAATATTGGGAAATACTTTTTCAACTAGTTCTTCTTTGGACGTCATTAAATTGCAGAATTTATGAGGCAATGAAATTCGTCCTGAGGTCAGATCAACCGGCACGTTTACGTTCCCTATCTCCAGAAATTTATGTGAGAATATCTCAGCTGATGGATCGTTTTCAGTAGCAACACAACTACACGCATATTTGTAGTTAATTTAAATGTCTTTACGTGGTGCCACAAAGTAGAGTATTTCAGGCAAGCATTTATTTCATCTGCTGGTGTCGACCGAGGAATTACAAGTAATATTTGCCTGAAATCTACTGCAAGCAATATTATTGTGTTCCCAAATGGTCTGATTTTTCTACGCAAATCTTGCAATGATCGATCAAGAGCCTCGAGCGATTTTTTGTGGGGCATTGTGCATTCATCCCAAACAATAAGTTTGCATTTCTGCAATACTTTTCCCATGCCAGATGCTTTGGAAATGTTGTACGTGGGAGTTTCAATGAATTGCATGTTCAATGCCGATTTCAAAGCCGAAGTAGCAGTTCTTCCACCTGTTAGCAATGTCAGAGCATTTCCGGATGATGCAAGAGCTAAGGTTATGCCATTTTGGGATCGAAATGCTGCCAGAATCAATATAATTAAGAAGGTTTTACAGTTCCTCCTGGCGCATCTAAGAAGATTTCTCCAAGCCCGTTATTGACAGTTTGAATTATTTGATTGTTAATGCCTTTTCGCTCAAGCGTTAGCCTAGGAATATTTGATTAAACATACGACAATAGAACACCCGTGTTGTAATTTTGTTCACAACGCATTTCTACATCAAACGAAGCAGCAGTAGATCGATTCGGTGATGGCATTTCCAATTGATTGAGAAATTTGTTCGCGACATCTAAGCACACGTCTTTAATCATTATGAACGCTTTGTTGTAGATTTTTGCTGTAAAATCCATGTTCATATTTGAATTTGCCTTGGATATTCGACGGATAATATCTTCAGCCATGTGCAATTTATATTTCTCCCATAACTCTGTTGGAGATAACAGAGAGCCGGTGGTCAATATGATTGCAAACAATGCACGAATTTTATTTGGATGTGACGTGTTGGACGCGTCATTAATGCATACATCCCAGTGCCGGTCGTTCTCCAATAAATTCAGAGTTTGACATGCACTACGGGAAGTGGCATGTGTTACACAGTTGACAAATCACAATTGCTGGAAAGACGTTGGACCGAGCACATTTACCAACAGAATGCTAAGAAAGAAGCATTCATCCTGATTAGGATGCACGGTGTACAGTCTACCTATCATAGTTTATTTGAATATGCCAGGTTGTCCGTCGACTCGCTCTCCTCGTTTGCGTTGTTCACATTTTTTGCTACTGGCATTCCATGTGTAATACGTAGGCACTTCCGAATATAGCATTGTTTTCGCAAATACGTCATTTTGACATTACGTGAAAAAAACAGTTAACGCTGTAGCCGGTGGATTCACAGCTGTTTGTTGCACATTTGGAGCTGTGAAATAAACGTGTTGTTCATTTTCGTGTTTTCAAAACAAAAACAAAAAAACACTAGCGAAATATTTAAATTCAAACACAGATCAATCTACAGAGCTCAATTTTACCACCAATTGCACGGAAAAATAATAAGAACAGATAAAAAAAAAAAAATTAAAAGCAATGAAAAAAGAAACAAATAAACTATACCCACGAAATGAACGGTATGATAAACAACACAGCTCAATTCCAGCGCAATGTCACACAAAATAATTAAATCAAAATTAAAATAAATCAAAATACATGAAAATTCAATTTATCAATGCAATCGGAAACATTGAAATGGAATCATAACATAATTTGAATAGCTTGTGTTGGTTTTATGTGCAACAGATGGTGCTGTTTTAAAAAATGCATCTTTTTACCTGTCACAGGTGTGTCGGCTAAATAGCAGGTATATAAAAACATATACCTATTTGAATGGAATATTGTGTCAAAATTTGAAAGCATTCAGTGAAGAACTTTTGGAGAATAAAGCTTGTATTGCTCCTACGTCCTACAGATCTTGAGGTTATCTTGAGATGATTTCGGGGCTTTTAGTGTCCCCGCGGCCCGGTCCTCGAACAGGCCTCCACCCCCAGGAAGCAGCCCGTGACAGCTGACTAACACCCAGGTACCTATTTTACTGCTAGGTAACAGGGGGATAGGGTGAAAGAATCTCTGCCCATTGTTTCTCGCCGGCGCCTGGGATCGAACCCAGGACCACAGGATCACAAGTCCTGCGTGCTGTCTGCTCCGCCGACCGGCTCCCAGATGGCACTGTTTTTCAAGAAAAGCATGTTTTTTTCCTGTCACAGGTGAAGCATGTATATAGTAGACATGTAAAAACACTCGCCTATTCCAATGCAACATTGTATCAAAATTTCAAAGCAATCGGTAAAGAGGTTTCGAACATTTCCTCACATGAAAAACACAGTTTAAAAAAAAAAAATCCACTCACAGACGTGATATCGATATAGTATGTATATAAAACCTTGCCTGGATGCAAATGGAATGTTGTGTGAAAATTTCAAAGCAATCGGTGAAGAACTTTCGGAGATTAGCGAATTTGAACAAACGAATATTTAGATTTTTATTTATATAGAAATATATATATTAGTATATTTTGTTAGCAGTCTTTCTTGTAAACATATGTTGTTAAATATGACCGAAAAAGTAAGATTAATAATTCTAACACGAATTTTCTCAATATTTCTTATGTTTCTTTTTACTGTTGATGGTAATTGAAAAATCAATTCTCCAAAATTTATTTTAATTTCTAGTCTGACGCGGCACTTGAATGCGTTTCGTAATAACTTATTACATTTTCAAAGATTTTAGTTTACACACACACAACTATAACCTGCAAACACTAAACAGAGTTTTACTATGCGAATATTTTAACAGTTTTTCTCTTATATACTCGCATTTGGGTGAGATGATATGTTACAACTGTTTTGGATGAGGTGAAGAAACTTTCAACACAAGACCGAACACGGTTCAATGGGTATAGATAAAAGGGAAGAATGGAAGTAACTGCAAAGGGCCTATTGGCCCATATTTCCTCTTGATGCTTCTATATTGTTATGGAGTCTTGAAGTGGGTAGAATATAGTTGTGCATTAATTGGCTGTTGATTGTTTGTGTTGACTTCTTCATGTGTAGTGCCTCGCAGACTAACAAACAACACAGAAATCATCGATAGATATAGTGATAACAGGCGGCTTGACATCTGAGAGGCACTACACATCAAGAAGTCAACACCAGCAATCAACAGCCAATTAATGCACAACTATATTCTACCCACTTCCAGACTCCGCACCAATATAGAAGCATCAAGAAATATGGGCTAATAGGCCCTTTGCAGTTACTTCCATTCTTCCCTTTAATTTACCCAATTTATACCCATTGAACCATGTTCTGTCTTGTGTTGAAAGTTTGCTTTATCTTGTGTTGAAAGTTTTGTTCACCTCATCCAAAACTGTTGTAACATATCACTTCACCCAAATGCGGGTATATAAGATGAAAGCTGTTTAAATGATAGGATAGTAGAAACCTGTTTAGTGTTTGCAGGTTACAGTTGTGTGTGTGTAAACTAAAGTCTTTGAAAATGTAATAAGTTATTACGAAACGCATTCAAGTGCCGAGTCAGACTAGAAATACAAATTAATTTTGGAGAATTGATTTTTCAATTACCATCGACAGCGAAAAGAAACATAAGAAATATTGAGAAAATTCGTGTTAGAATTATTAATCTTACTTTTTCGTTTATATATAATAATATATGCTTACAAGAAAGACTGCTACCCATATATATATATATATATATATATATATATATATATATATATATATATATATATATATATATATATATATATATATATATATATATATATATATATATATATATATATATATATATATATATATATATATATATATATATTTATATATATATATATATATATATATATATATATATATATATATATATATATATATATATATATATATATATATATATATATATATATATATATATATAAGTTTGTGAGGGTACCACCTCTGGTGCCAATGTGGGGACCCATAGCCTCGGAGAAGAAAATAAAAAGTATTCAGAGGAGACCTTGTGGTTTCTCACTGAACACTAATATTATCTTCTCCTACCACCCCCATTCTTTTGTATGTACACATATATATTTACTTTATTTGAACTTTGTTACAAAAAAGGAGTTACATATGGGTTACAAAGATGGTTGTCATAGGTTGTCGAGTTCCTCCAGCTCCTCAGATGGCGGGCAGGAACCCTGGATGCAGTGCGCATTTCCCCTCTGTATCGCCACACTGAGGCGCTGGAAAAGAAAGCTTGCACCTCTCGGGTCCCTTGTTGTTTCAATGAGCCTAGAACCCAGTTCTTTATATATATATATATATATATATATATATATATATATATATATATATATATATATATATACATATATATATATTGTGACGATAATCTCCTTCAAGAGATTGAGCCTGCTCTTCCCTCCAAAGTTCGTCGATACATACATCCCAATACAACTAATATGGAAGAAATATCCAACAACGACAACATCTCCAAGGTTTGCCAGAGAGCAAAACGTATGCAGCCAGGAACACCTGCTCCACCTCGAACCACCAAACTACCTGTCTTGTCGCCTGCTCATCGCTGATTGGCTGCGGGTCCAGTTGCACCTGCTCTCACCCACCACACTACTTGATGTCTGGGGCCGCCACGACCTCAGTCCTCAGAATATCTATTGCTTTCATCAGGTTAACACGTCTCCTTGGTAGACTAAGCTGTGGCTTACGTGTACTAAAAGAGGTGATAGCTTAAAGCCAATATTCCTGCACCTCTTATTTGATTGTATATTGCACAGCTTGTTATTACTCACTCGTCTTAACGTAACTTTTCATTTTGTCATTTGATTATTCTTATTATTTTGATTGATTGATTTTATTATACGAATTTGTATGTCCAGTTTATTCATGTTTTGCTTTTCTAACTTAATTAAAATCGCATTGTTAAATTTACTTGTGTTTTGTGCTTCTCATTACCTTACCACAGACGAAGTTCCAGATTTTCTATTTTTTTTGTTTCTATGTGACGAGGCCATACCCCTAGCTTTTGAACAGCCGAACACCAACGCGTTACCGTCACATATTATATGGGGGCCTGTCCTAGGAGCCTCGCTCAGGTACTGGTGCCAAGTAGTAATTTATGGTAAGCGTATTTAACTTTGTTAACGTAGCTTTTACTATTTTTCATATTCAATTTCATTTTTATATGGTGCGGTGTATTGTGCATTACGAGAGTAGCATATGGTGAAGGTGAGACAACTTTGGATTACGTGGTGACTGTAGGCCGCAGTCATACTCTTAATTGGTCATCTCTCCCTCCGTGTTATTACTCGTGTTTACCATCTTTGTCCCTTGGATATTAATAATTTTTGACAGATCATCATATTGGTACCCTGGTACTGTGGTCTGCCCCCGGGTCAAGTGCACCCAATCTTCTGCAATCTGACTGTAGGAGGACAAAGAGGGCCATAGTTCCTCTAGCTCGAACTTTAGTTGCTGAATTGGGACCTCAGCAGCAGTTCTCGTCACCAGTTGACACCTCGCACCCCTACACGTCAGTCAGAGATGATGATACATACAACGGTAGGGAATTAGCTTACTTTTCAGAGCACAAAAGTTCGCTAATTCTGTAAGTATCATATTAATTTCAGTAGGAAAAACTTGCTTTATGTCCTATAGAGACTCGGCAAGGTATGCCTACATCCTTGGACTACCAATTTTACTTTTGAGGCAATTAACTGTTTCATTTGTTTTCGAAACTCTGTTTCATTTGTTAGTAGGATTTTCTTGCCCTTATCCTCTTACATGAGTACCGGGTACAAGATTTCCTGCGCCTTTGATTTAAATTAATCATTTAACATCTTGTACTTAACTTTAATTGTTAAAGATTCCACAGGATAGGTACCAGTTGCCACGTTGTCCTGTTTCTGACATTCACTATAACTGTATATTCGTTGTACATTTATTTGCTAATTTCACCATGTTTCGTCTCCAAGCTTTCCGTGCAGATCCAGCAGGTGAAATAGGGACTTTAAGTCGTGCCAAGAGAACTGAATTACAAACTCTTGCACATGAGTATCAACTAGAAGTTCCCTACCAAGCCAACAAAAATGACATACACAACCTGTTGCTGGATCACTATTTAGAGCAAGGTAAGATAGGCTCTGAAACTCATGAAACTTACTATATTGAAGATAAAACTGATTTGGCAACGATGAAACTCAAAATAGAGCTGGCCAAGATTGAACGCGAGCAGCAAAGGGAAGCCATCGAACAACAAGAACGAGCAGCTGCCATACGAAAGGAAGAACAAGAACGTGAGATTGCGTTACTCTGTGAACGTGAACGGATACAGCTTGAAACAAAACGACGCGAGTTGGAGATGCAACGTGAACATGACCAGCAACAAGCGACTCTGGCTCTAGAGTGTCGTCAACGAGAATACACGTTGGAAACTTCACACCTCGCTCAACGCCAGCAAGCTACTGCCAATCTTCCCGTCAGTTTTAATATATCACATGCAAGTAAGTTAATGCCATCCTTTGTAGAAGCAGAAGTTGATGTGTTTTTCACCACCTTTGAAACCCTTGCTAATCAACTCAGTTGGCCTGTCGACCAATGGGCCACACTTCTCAGAGTCCATCTTACAGGTAGAGCTGCAGTCACACTCAGTACTCTGGCGTCTGAGAATGACTACCAGACTCTGAAACAAGCAGTGTTGGACGCCTACCTCCTCTCCACAGAAAGTTATCGAAGGAAATTCCGTGACCACCTGAAGGCAAGTACCACTACCTTCCTCGAGTTTGCTAACACAAAACGGAGATATTTTATGAAATGGCTGGAAGCAGCACATGTCTCTACTTTTACAGAACTCGTCAACCTGATGCTAGTTGAAGAATTCTTGAGGCGTGTGCCGCCTCCTGTCCGTCTATACTTAGCAGATAAAGAAGAAACCGACTACCTGAAGTGTGCTAAGTCGGCTGACACTTACAGCCTCATCCACCGGCTGACACCCGAACCATCCTCCAGTAAGAAGTCGTGGTACAGTTACGAGAAAGTGAGCACCGATCAAGCTAGCTCGCAATTGTACTGCAAGTATTGTAGACTCTATGGACATACCATAGACAAGTGTGGTAAGTCTCAATACAAGGGAACCACTGACCCACAGAAACCCAAACCAACTCCTCCTAAGTCCGGTAAGCCTGTGATGAATGTTGGTGTTAATGTTAATGATCTTTCTCTTTTCAGTAACCACCTGTATACTGGAACTGTCTCTGCCAACGGTTCAAATCCGGAGGGACGTTTCAAATTGAAGATCTTGAGGGACACAGCGGCTCTTCAATCGATCATCTTGAAGTCGGCTGTACCCAACATCGCCTACACCGGAGAAACTGTCTTCATCACTGACCTCACTGCTACCACTCCATACCCTCTCGCCAGAGTCCACCTGGATTGTCCCTACGTGAACGGAGAAGTCCAAGTCGCCGTCAGGGAAAAGCCTTTTCCCATGCCTGGAGTGCAACTTCTCCTAGGCAACGACTTGGCAGAAGACCTGCAACCGACCAACCTGATCGTCATGGACAAACCCCAGGTGTGTACCTCTGTGCCAATTAACCCTATACTAGCGTATGTTCCAGCAGAGGTTCAAGAGAGTGATGAAGTTTCTCCTCCGGTTCTCGTGACCACCCGTGCACAAGCCGCACGTCCACAGCCAGCTGACTCTACTGCTACCGCTGTCCCTCAAGACCCTCATAAACTACCCCCGAATCTCACCAAGTTGGAGTTCCGTAAGTTGCAGAGGGAAGATCTTACTTTAACACCATTGTTTTTCCAGGCTGAGACTCAACCCGACAGTATTCCTGGGTTCTTCCTAGAGAACGACTTGCTCTACCGCAGATATAGACCCAGTAAACTGAAGGAGGAGGACGATTGGGCCAACATCGAACAACTTGTGATTCCTACCAGCCTGCGGCTCACTATTCTACACCTGGCCCACGGAGCATTCTCCCACTACGGATTCAACAAGACTTACCATGGAATTCGTCAAGACTACGACTGGCCAGGTATGGTAAATAGCGTCAAACAGTACGTAAAACAGTGTCATACATGTCAGATGGCAGGCAAACCGAACATCTCCATTCCCAGAGCGCCACTGATTCCCATACAGGTGCCTGCGGAACCTATCCACAGACTTATAATAGACTGTGTTGGTCCTTTACCTCGGACCAGTTCAGGTAATGCCTATATCTTAACCATCCTGTGTCCTACCACCAGATTTCCCATAGCAGTTCCAGTGAAGAACATCACGGCTGCTACGGTTGTAAAACATCTATTGAAGATCTTCACTCAATACGGATTTCCCAGGGAGATTCAGAGCGACTGTGGTACCAACTTCACCAGTGATCTCTTCAAAAGGACACTGGAGGAGTTCAACATCAAACAGGTATTGTCCAGCCCCTATCATCCTGCTTCACAGGGTTCTCTTGAACGTAGTCATCAGACTATCAAAGCACTCTTGAAAAAGTTTTGTAGTGAAACCTCTAAGGATTGGGATAAGCAAATCGACCTTATAATGTGTATTTACAGAAGTCTCCCCAATGAGTCCCTAGGAGTATCTCCTTATAAGATGCTCTACGGCCGTAAGTGCCGTACTCCCCTTAAGGCTTTCAAAGACTCTCTCAGAGATGCCACCTTCAGTGAGCATCAGAATGTGCCCCAGTTTCTTCAAAACCTTAAACACATTCTAGAGAGAGTCCACCGTTTTGCCCATGATAATCTATTGAAAGCCCAGGAGAGGATGAAGACTCATTACGACCAGACCAGCAAAGTTAGAAAATTTAAGCCGGGAGACTTCATCCTAGCATACTTCCCTATCCCAGGTTCACCTTTTCAAAACAGGTTTTCAGGACCCTACCGAGTCAAAGAGTGCAGAAATAACAACAACTACGTTATAGAGACTCCAGATAGGCGGCGGAAGACCCAACTGACCAACTGTTCTACCTTTACAGAACCCTACATCCACAGTGAGACCTTCCCTGCTTCTCCTCCCGAAAGCACTGAAAAGGAGTCAGCGCTTTCTAATTCAAAAATCCATATTGATGTTCCCAACCATTTTCAGGACCCTAATAGTGCTCCTTTGCCATATTCTAATTCCACTCTCACCTCGTCAGATAAGCCCTTCATCCTCCATGTCGACGCCAGTGGTACCGACGTTGGCGGTGTCGTGATGCAGCAACGAGGCGAGGAGAATACACCTGTCAGCGACTACTGCTACAAGGAACTACGGAACAATTGGCAAGGAGCTACTCTTCATCATCCTGAAGCTCCAGCACTTCACTCCACACCTGAAAAGTGCTTGGTCTACCATCAACACGGACCACACCACCCTACCCCTCCTGCAGCACGCCCACTTCTCATCTCAACGTCTTCTACTATGGGTTTGATAACTGCAGAAATTCAACCTGGAGACACGCTATACCAAGATTCCGACAACATCGAGTTCGGAAGTCTTCTTGGTACCAAGAAGACTTCCGAACTCCTTATCAAAAACAGCCCGAAGCCGACGGAGAACCCTCTACAGCAGTCAAGCGTTGTATACATGTACACTTGCCCCCACGAAGGATGTAACCTTCAATGTAAGTACATAGGTATGACGTCGACCAAGCTGACGAGGCGTTTGACATGCCATCTTCAATCTGGTGCCCCTAGGAATCACATGAGACAAGCCCATGACATTACTCTAACAAGAGAAATGTTGAACATGAATACTTGCATAATAGACAAAACCCAAGATTCAAGAAGATTACAAATTCTTGAGGCAATTCACATAAGAATAGAGCGACCTACCATGAACACCCAAATCACGGAACTATTTACTCTACCCACCATGAGAGTAAGGACAAGACAAGAACATATCGATGCCAACACAGAAGACAATGTCCAACATAACAGACCAATTACACTGGATTAATCTTTGTGTTTAGATAGGAGATGCCTCGTATGGGCCAATAAGCCTTCTGCAGCCCCTATGTTTATCCCTTATGTAACCCCCCATGTTTTTCACCTTCATTGTATTATCACCTGACCTAATGCGGGTATAAAATCAACTAGTATTGTAAGATCTGTTCACTTGAGAATGAACCATGGAGGTTCGAAACGTCGTGCAAATTATACAAATAAGTGTAATACACTCTATAGTAAATCACTTCTTTTCTTCACCTTAAAAGTACGAAAATGAGTTTTGGAGAACTCCTATTCCAATTAAGCCCTGATGCTAAGAAAATAGTTAGAGGGATAGAAGCCCTAAACCAGAAAATAATAAATACAGAATATGCGGTCATATTCAATGAAACATATATAAATATATATATATATATATATATATATATATATATATATATATATATATATATATATATAAATATATATATATATATATATATATATATATATATAAATATATATATATATATATATATATATATAAATATATATATATATATATATATATATATATATATATATATATATATATATATATATATATATATATATATATATATATATATATATATATATATATATATATATATATATATATAACCTAACCTAACTTTTTAGGCTACCTAACCAATAAAGATATGTTAGGTTAGGTTAGGTAGGGTTGGTTAGGTTCGGTCATATATCTACGTTAATTTTAACTCCAATATAAAAAAATTGATCTCATACATAATGAAATGGGTAGCTTTATTATTTCATAAGAAAACAAATAGAGAAAATATATTAATTCAGGAAAACTTGGCTTATTAGGCAAATCGGGCCTTGCATACTAGACCGAAAAGTGCGTTCTGGCTACTAGGTACGACATATGTCTATATATATATATATATATATATATATATATATATATATATATATATATATATATATATATATATATATATATATATATATATATATATATATGTATATATATATATGTATATATATATATATATATGTATATATATATATATATATATATATATATATATATATATATATATATATATATATATATATATATATATATATATATATGTCGTACCTAGTAGCCAGAACTCACTTTTTGGCCTACTATGCATGGCCCGATTTGCCTAATAAGCCAAGTTTTCCCGAATTAATATATTTTTTCTAATTTTTTTCTTATGAAATGATAAAGCTACCCATTTCATTATGTATGAGGTCAAATTTTTTTTATTGGAGTTAAAATTAACGTATATATATGACCGAACCTAACCAACCCTACCTAACCTAACCTAACCTATCTTTATAGGTTAGGTTTGGTTAGGTAGCCGAAAAAGTTAGGGTAGGTAGGTTAGGTAGTCGAAAAACAATTAATTCATGAAAACTCGGCTTATTAGGCAAAACGGGCCTTGCATAGTAGGCTGAGAAGTGAGTTCTGGCTACTAGGTACGACATATATATATATATATATATATATATATATATATATATATATATATATATATATATATATATATATATATATATATATATATATATATATATAATGAAATGTATATATATATATATATATATATTTATATATATATATAATGAAATGTATATATATATATATATATATATATATATATATATATATATATATATATATATATATATATATATATATATATATATATATATTTATATATATTATTAAATATGACCGAAAAAAGTAAGATTAATAATTCTAACACGAATTTTCTCAATCTTTCGTACAGTTCTTTTCACTGTTGGAGGTAAATCAAAAATCAATTCTCCAAAATTCATTTTTATTTCTAGTCTGACGCGACACGAGCGCGTTTCGTAAAACTTATTACATTTTCAAAGACTTTAGTTCACAAATACACAACTGAATAGAACTTACGCATCTCCGATTTTATATCTACATTTGAGTGAGGTGGAAGGGATGATGTGGCATTAACACAAGACAGAACAAGATGTGGTATTAATAGGGTATTAATTTCATCAACACAAGACAGAACAAGAGTATTAATAGGGTATTAATTTCATCAACACAAGACAGAACACGAAACAATGGATATTGAATAGAAGTGTTTGTAGAAAGCCTATTGGTCCATATTTCTTGATGCTTCTATATTGGAGCGGAGTCTTGAGGTGGGTAGAATATAGTTGTGCAATAATTGGCTGTTGATTGCTGGTGTTGACTTCTTGATGTGTAGTGCCTCGCAAACGTCAAGCCGCCTGCTATCACTGTATCTATCGATGATTTCTGTGTTGTTTACTAGGATTTCTCTGGCGATGGTTTGGTTGTGGGAAGAGATTATATGTTCCTTAATGTAGCCCTGTTGCTTATGCAACAGGGCTCTGATGTTGCTTATGCCAGGATCTGATTCGTGATCAGATATACAAGGCAGAGAATGAAATCAAAGACAACAAAACGCAACTACTTCATGCTACAAACGAGTGGAGAAATAGCAACATCGACGATAGTATCCGTACCCGCATTGAACAACACCTCGACATCCTCACAGACCAACATCACCTCAGCACTGAAACAAGGATTATCAAGAAACTAACAACATTATATGGAGGACCTATGGCAATTCCACGACCAAGAGATGGCTTCCTGAACCTTGCAGGAATTAACCTCACTGAGGACCAAGTCACTCTCCTAAATCTGGGCATAAACTGTCATGTTATGTCCAGACCGAGTGAGATGGCCCGGAAAGTAGAGTTGGAAATTCTGTTGGACGACATATTCGACCTCGAGACACAAAAGAAGGTCACTACCAAAGATACCTTACAAGCAGAACTTATTGCAGAAGGAGGAAAGAATCGAGGCAGCTACAGAAGCACCATACTGTCCCCCGAGCTTAAAGCGGCAGCTAAAAGCCTTCGTGAGAACAAGGAGATAGTTGTCAGGAGAGGTGACAAGTCGCCAATATATGTCATTCTTAAAAAAGACGAATATCTGGCGAAAATGAACAGCATACTCTCTGACCAAACTAAGTTCCAAAGGGTAACGAAGGACACTACAGCCGAATTAAAAGCAAAGGTCAACAAACTGACCGAAACTGTGAACGCCAAGAAATCCGGACTCCACCTGCCAAAGATCATTGGGGAATATAAACCTTGATATGCGTATGGAAATGTCAAGACGCACAAGCCTGGAAACCCACTTCGGCCAATCATTAGCCAGATACCCACACCCACGTACAGACTGGCGAAGCGACTCAACGGCCTGCTGACTCCATACGTTCCTTGCGCCTTCAGCCTGAAGTCTCCAAAGGAATTTGTTGACTTACTGCGGGGAACACGGGCCACAGGGATAAGAGCCTCGTTGGATGTAGAATCGCTGTTTACCAACGTACCTGTGGACGAGACAATCGGAATGATAGCCGACAGAGTGTATCGTGATCCAGCCTGTACTCCTCTTGACATACCAGAAAATATTCTGAGAAAACTACTCCAAGCTTGTACTAAAGAGGCACCCTTCTTGAGCCCAGATGGGCACATGTATAAGCAAGTAGATGGGGTCGCCATGGGTTCTTCCCTAGGTGTCCTGTTTGCAAACTTCTACATGGGTACCATCGAGCAAAAAGTCTTAGTCGACATGAACTTGAAACCGGCCATATACTGCAGGTATGTTGACGACATTTTTACACAGGTACCTGATGTCAGACATCTGCAGGAGCTGAAGGAGGCATTTGAGCAGAGTTCCGTGCTGCGTTTCACTTACGAGATGGAAAAGGATGGGAAGCTGCCCTTTCTAGATGTAACAGTCATGGAAAAGGGCGGAGGTTTCCACA
Source organism: Procambarus clarkii (assembly GCF_040958095.1). Lineage (NCBI taxonomy): Eukaryota > Metazoa > Arthropoda > Malacostraca > Decapoda > Cambaridae > Procambarus > Procambarus clarkii. Next base: position 20,757,663 of record NC_091231.1, on the reverse strand, counting down.
CTGCAGTCTACACTAAGGAAAGAAACATAGGAATGTGCCTAAATGCCAACAGCGACTGCCCAGACAGGTACAAGAGGAGTGTTGTTAACGCATATGTCGACCGTGCTCTCAGCCACAGCTCAGAATGGAAGCAAGTCGACGAAGAACTCTGTTGGGTAAGGCAGGTCCTAGTCAATAACGGCTTCTCCAATGGTTTCGTTGAAGACATCATAAGAAGGAAAGTGAAAAGCCATGCAACCTCTGAAGAGACAACTAACACAACACCTATACCCCCTATTAGACTATTTTACAGGAACTTCTTTTCCACAGCTCATAAAACGGAGGAAAGGGTCCTGAAAGATATTGTTAATAGAAACGTTATCCCTACAGACAAAAATCAGAGGATACAACTGACGATTTACTATAAAACCAGAAAAACGGCCAGCCTACTCATGAGAAACTCTCCAGACACAAAACAGAACGCTTTAAAAGAGACTAACGTCGTCTATGCCTTCAAATGCCCACTTGGGGACTGTAAGCTCCAAAAAACCCAGTATATAGGCAAGACAACAACATCTCTTTCTAGGCGTTTAACGATGCATAAGCAACAGGGCTCCATTAAGGAACATATAATCTCTTCCCACAACCAAACCATCGCCAGAGAAATCCTAGTAAACAACACAGAAATCATCGATAGATACAGCGATAGCAGGCGGCTTGACGTTTGCGAGGCACTACACATCAAGAAATCAACACCAGCAATCAACAGCCAATTATTGCACAACTATATTCTACCCACCTCAAGACTCCGCTCCAATATAGAAGCATCAAGAAATATGGACCAATAGGCTTTCTACAAACACTTCTATTCAATATCCATTGTTTCGTGTTCTGTAATGTGTTGATGAAATTAATACCCTATTAATACTCTTGTTCTGTCTTGTGTTGATGAAATTAATACCCTATTAATACCACATTTTGTTCTGTCTTGTGTTAATGCCACATCACCCCTTCCACCTCACTCAAATGTAGATATAAAATCGGAGATACGTAAGTTCTATTCAGTTGTGTATTTGTGAACTAAAGTCTTTGAAAATGTTATAAGTTTTACGAAACGCGCCCGTGTCGCGTCAGACTAGAAATAAAAATGAATTTTTGAGAATTGATTTTTGATTTACCTCCAACAGTGAAGCGTAATGTACGAAAGATTGAGAAAATTCGTGTTAGAATTATTAATCTTACTTTTTCGGTCATATTTAATAATATATATATATGGCACAACTCTCCTAAACACGAGAGTTAAGTATACAACTTTAGAACACTTTCCCACCAGGAGACTCGAACCCTAGCCAGCACAGAAGCCTTCCAGCAACTGGCATAACAGGTACGCCTTAACCCTCTCCACCACCGCTCAGACCCTTAAAAGAGATGGTAATTTCGGAGTATTTAAATACCCCAAAGATCAACACCTCCCAAGAGCACCAGAGCAAGTGAGGGGTCATTTAGACGTTAATTTCATCAAGTCCCTGTTAATATGGGAAGACACAGTGTCTCTGCTTAAGGCACAACTCTCCTAAAGACGAGAGTTAAGTATACAACTTTAGAACACTTTCCCACCAGGAGACTCGAACCCTAGCCAGCACTGAAGCCTTCCAGCAACTGGCATAACAGGTACGCCTTAACCCTCTCCACCACCGCTCAGACCCTTAAAAGAGATGGTAATTTCGGAGTATTTAAATACCCCAAAGATCAACACCTCCCAAGAGCACCAGAGCAAGTGAGGGGTCATTTAGACGTTAATTTCATCAAGTCCCTGTTAATATGGGAAGACACAGTGTCTCTGCTTAAGGCACAACTCTCCTAAACACGAGAGTTAAGTATACAACTTTAGAACACTTTCCCACCAGGAGACTCGAACCCTAGCCAGCACAGAAGCCTTCCAGCAACTGGCATAACAGGTACGCCTTAACCCTCTCCACCACCGCTCAGACCCTTAAAAGAGATGGTAATTTCGGAGTATTTAAATACCCCAAAGATCAACACCTCCCAAGAGCACCAGAGCAAGTGAGGGGTCATTTAGACGTTAATTTCATCAAGTCCCTGTTAATATGGGAAGACACAGTGTCTCTGCTTAAGGCACAACTCTCCTAAACACGAGAGTTAAGTATACAACTTTAGAACACTTTCCAACCAGGAGACTCCAACCCTAGCCAGCACAGAAGCCTTCCAGCAACTGGCATAACAGGTACGCCTTAACCCTCTCCACCACCGCTCAGACCCTTAAAAGAGATGGTAATTTCGGAGTATTTAAATACCCCAAAGATCAACACCTCCCAAGAGCACCAGAGCAAGTGAGGGGTCATTTAGACGTTAATTTCATCAAGTCCCTGTTAATATGGGAAGACACAGTGTCTCTGCTTAAGGCACAACTCTCCTAAACAACTCTCCCTCACTTGCTCTGGTGCTCTTGGGAGGTGTTGATCTTTGGGGTATTTAAATACTCCGAAATTACCATCTCTTTTAAGGGTCTGAGCGGTGGTGGAGAGGGTTAAGGCGTACCTGTTATGCCAGTTGCTGGAAGGCTTCTGTGCTGGCTAGGGTTCGAGTCTCCTGGTGGGAAAGTGTTCTAAAGTTGTATACTTAACTCTCGTGTTTAGGAGAGTTGTGCCTTAAGCAGAGACACTGTGTCTTCCCATATTAACAGGGACTTGATGAAATTAACGTCTAAATGACCCCTCACTTGCTCTGGTGCTCTTGGGAGGTGTTGATCTTTGGGGTATTTAAATACTCCGAAATTACCATCTCTTTTAAGGGTCTGAGCGGTGGTGGTGAGGGTTAAGGCGTACCTGTTATGCCAGTTGCTGGAAGGCTTCTGTGCTGGCTAGGGTTCGAGTCTCCTGGTGGGAAAGTGTTCTAAAGTTGTATACTTAACTCTCGTGTTTAGGAGAGTTGTGCCTTAAGCAGAGACACTGTGTCTTCCCATATTAACAGGGACTTGATGAAATTAACGTCTAAATGACCCCTCGCTTGCTCTGGTGCTCTTGGGAGGTGTTGATCTTTGGGGTATTTAAATACTCCGAAATTACCATCTCTTTTAAGGGTCTGAGCGGTGGTGGAGAGGGTTAAGGCGTACCTGTTATGCCAGTTGCTGGAAGGCTTCTGTGCTGGTTAGGGTTCGAATCTCCTGGTGGGAAAGTGTTCTAAAGTTGTATATATATATATATATATATATATATATATATATATATATATATATATATATATATATATATATATATATTTATATATGTCGTACCTAATAGCCAGAACTCACTTTTCAGCCTACTATGCAAGGCCCGATTTGCCTAATAAGCCAAGTTTTACTGAATTAATATATTTTCTCTAATTTTTTTCTTATGAAATGATAAAGCTACCCATTTCATTATGTATGAGGTCAAATTTTTTTTATTGGAGTTAAAATTAACGTAGATATATGACCGAACCTAACCAACCCTACCTAACCTAACCTAACCTATCTTTATAGGTTAGGTTAGGTAGCCGAAAACGTTAGGTTAGGTTAGGTTAGGTTAGGTTAGGTAGGTTAGGTAGTCGAGAAAACATTAATTCATTAAAACTAGGCTTATTAGGCAAATCGGGCCTTGCATAGTAGGCTGAGAAGTGAGTTCTGGCTACTAGGTACGACATATATATATATATATATATATATATATATATATATATATATATACATATATATATATATATATATATATATATATATATATATATATATATATATATATATATATATATATATATATTAGTATATTTTGGTAGCAGTCTTTCCTGTAGACATATTTTATTAAATATGACCGAAAAAGTAAGATTAATAATTCTAACACGAATTTTCTCAATCTTTCGTACATTATGCTTCACTGTTGGAGGTAAATCAAAAATCACTTCTCCAAAATTCATTTTTATTTCTAGTCTGACGCGACACGGGCGCGTTTCGTAAAACTTATTACATTTTCAAAGACTTCACAAATACACAACTGATTAGAACTTGCGTTTCCCTGATTTTATATCTACATTTGAGTGAGGTGGGAAGGGTGATGTGGCATTACATTTGAGTGAGGTGGGAAGGATGATGTGGCATTAGAGGATATTAATAGGGTATTAAAAGTATCAACACAAGACAGAACACGAAACAATGGATATTGAATAGAAGTGTTTGTAGAAAGCCTATTGGTCCATATTTCTTGATGCTTCTATATTGGAGCGGAGTCTTGAGGTGGGTAGAATATAGTTGTGCAATAATTGGCTGTTGATTGCTGGTGTTGACTTCTTGATGTGTAGTGCCTCGCAAACGTCAAGCCGCCTGCTATCGCTGCATCTATCGATGATTTCTGTGTTGTTTACTAGGATTTCTCTGGCGATGGTTTGGTTATGGGAAGAGATTATATGTTCCTTAATGGAGCCCTGTTGTTTATGCATCGTTAAACGCCTAGAAAGAGATGTTGTTGTCTTGCCTATATACTGGGTTTTTTGGAGCTTACAGTCCCCAAGTGGGCATTTGAAGGCATAGACGACGTTAGTCTCTTTTAAAGCGTTCTGTTTCGTGTCTGGAGAGTTTCTCATGAGTAGGCTGGCCGTTTTTCTGGTTTTATAGTAAATCGTCAGTTGTATCCTCTGATTTTTTGTCTGTAGGGATAACGTTTCTATTAACAATATATTTCAGGACCCTTTCCTCTGTTTTATGAGCTGTGGAAAAGAAGTTCCTGTAAAATAGTCTAATAGGGGGTATAGGTGTTGTGTTAGTTGTCTCTTCGGAGGTTGCATGGCTTTTCACTTTCCTTCTTATGATGTCTTCGATGAAACCATTGGAGAAGCCGTTATTGACTAGAACCTGCCTTACCCTACAGAGTTCTTCGTCGACTTGCTTCCATTCTGAGCTGTGGCTGAGAGCACGGTCGACGTATGCGTTAACAACACTCCTCTTGTACCTGTCAGGGCAGTCGCTGTTGGCATTTAGGCACATTCCTATGTTTGTTTCCTTTGTGTAGACTGCAGTGTGGAAACCTCCGCCCTTTTCCATGACTGTTACATCTAGAAAAGGCAGCTTCCCATCCTTTTCCGTCTCGTAAGTGAAACGCAGCACGGAACTCTGCTCAAATGCCTCCTTCAGCTCCTGCAGATGTCTGACATCAGGTACCTGTGTAAAAATGTCGTCAACATACCTGCAGTATATGGCCGGTTTCAAGTTCATGTCGACTAAGACTTTTTGCTCGATGGTACCCATGTAGAAGTTTGCAAACAGGACACCTAGGGGAGAACCCATAGCGACCCCATCTACTTGCTTATACATATGCCCATCCGGGCTCAAGAAGGGTGCCTCTTTAGTACAAGCTTGGAGTAGTTTCCTCAGAATACTTTCTGGCATGTCAAGAGGAGTACAGGCTGGATCACGATACACTCTGTCGGCTATCATTCCGATTGTCTCGTCCACAGGTACGTTGGTAAACAGCGATTCTACGTCCAACGAGGCTCTTATCCCTGTGGCCCGTGCGCCCCGCAGTAAGTCCACAAATTCCTTTGGAGACTTCAGGCTGAAGGCGCAAGGAACATAAGGAGTCAGCAGGCCGTTGAGTCGCTTTGCCAATCTGTACGTGGGTGTGGGTATCTGGCTAATGATTGGCCGAAGTGGGTTTCCAGGCTTGTGCGTCTTGACATTTCCATACGCATATCCAGGTTTATATTCCCCAATGATCTTTGGCAGGTGGAGTCCGGATTTCTTGGCGTTCACAGTTTCGATCAGTTTGTTGACCTTTGCTTTTAATTCGGCTGTAGTGTCCTTCGTTACCCTTTGGAACTTAGTTTGGTCAGAGAGTATGATGTTCATTTTCGCCAGATATTCGTCTTTTTTAAGAATGACATATATTGGCGACTTGTCACCTCTCCTGACAACTATCTCCTTGTTCTCACGAAGGCTTTTAGCTGCCGCTCTAAGCTCGGGGGACAGTATGGTGCTTCTGTAGTTGCCTCGATTCTTTCCTCCTTCTGCAATAAGTTCTGCTTGTAAGGTATCTTTGGTAGTGACCTTCTTTTGTGTCTCGAGGTCGAATATGTCGTCCAACAGAATTTCCAACTCCACTTTCCGGGCCATTTCACTCGGTCTGGACATAACATGACAGTTTATGCCCAGATTTAGGAGAGTGACTTGGTCCTCAGTGAGGTTAATTCCTGCAAGGTTCAGGAAGCCATCTCTTGGTCGTGGAATTGCCATAGGTCCTCCATATAATGTTGTTAGTTTCTTGATAATCCTTGTTTCAGTGCTGAGGTGATGTTGGTCTGTGAGGATGTCGAGGTGTTGTTCAATGCGGGTACGGATACTATGGTCGATGTTGCTATTTCTCCACTCGTTTGTAGCATGAAGTAGTTGCGTTTTTTTGTCTTTGATTTCATTCTCTGCCTTGTATATCTGATCACGAATCAGATCCTGGCGATATTTTATCGTGAAGGCTTGATTCCTTGCTGCTGGGTCGTGCACTTTAACATTAGTATATTTTGGTAGCAGTCTTTCCTGTAGACATATTTTATTAAATATGACCGAAAAAGTAAGATTAATAATTCTAACACGAATTTTCTCAATCTTTCGTACATTATGCTTCACTGTTGGAGGTAAATCAAAAATCACTTCTCCAAAATTCATTTTTATTTCTAGTCTGATGCGACACGGGCGCGTTTCGTAAAACTTATTACATTTTCAAAGACTTCACAAATACACAACTGATTAGAACTTGCGTTTCCCTGATTTTATATCTACATTTGAGTGAGGTGGGAAGGGTGATGTGGCATTACATTTGAGTGAGGTGGGAAGGATGATGTGGCATTAGAGGATATTAATAGGGTATTAAAAGTATCAACACAAGACAGAACACGAAACAATGGATATTGAATAGAAGTGTTTGTAGAAAGCCTATTGGTCCATATTTCTTGATGCTTCTATATTGGAGCGGAGTCTTGAGGTGGGTAGAATATAGTTGTGCAATAATTGGCTGTTGATTGCTGGTGTTGACTTCTTGATGTGTAGTGCCTCGCAAACGTCAAGCCGCCTGCTATCGCTGCATCTATCGATGATTTCTGTGTTGTTTACTAGGATTTCTCTGGCGATGGTTTGGTTATGGGAAGAGATTATATGTTCCTTAATGGAGCCCTGTTGTTTATGCATCGTTAAACGCCTAGAAAGAGATGTTGTTGTCTTGCCTATATACTGGGTTTTTTGGAGCTTACAGTCCCCAAGTGGGCATTTGAAGGCATAGACGACGTTAGTCTCTTTTAAAGCGTTCTGTTTCGTGTCTGGAGAGTTTCTCATGAGTAGGCTGGCCGTTTTTCTGGTTTTATAGTAAATCGTCAGTTGTATCCTCTGATTTTTGTCTGTAGGGATAACGTTTCTATTAACAATATCTTTCAGGACCCTTTCCTCTGTTTTATGAGCTGTGGAAAAGAAGTTCCTGTAAAATAGTCTAATAGGGGGTATAGGTGTTGTGTTAGTTGTCTCTTCGGAGGTTGCATGGCTTTTCACTTTCCTTCTTATGATGTCTTCGATGAAACCATTGGAGAAGCCGTTATTGACTAGAACCTGCCTTACCCTACAGAGTTCTTCGTCGACTTGCTTCCATTCTGAGCTGTGGCTGAGAGCACGGTCGACGTATGCGTTAACAACACTCCTCTTGTACCTGTCAGGGCAGTCGCTGTTGGCATTTAGGCACATTCCTATGTTTGTTTCCTTTGTGTAGACTGCAGTGTGGAAACCTCCGCCCTTTTCCATGACTGTTACATCTAGAAAAGGCAGCTTCCCATCCTTTTCCGTCTCGTAAGTGAAACGCAGCACGGAACTCTGCTCAAATGCCTCCTTCAGCTCCTGCAGATGTCTGACATCAGGTACCTGTGTAAAAATGTCGTCAACATACCTGCAGTATATGGCCGGTTTCAAGTTCATGTCGACTAAGACTTTTTGCTCGATGGTACCCATGTAGAAGTTTGCAAACAGGACACCTAGGGGAGAACCCATAGCGACCCCATCTACTTGCTTATACATATGCCCATCCGGGCTCAAGAAGGGTGCCTCTTTAGTACAAGCTTGGAGTAGTTTCCTCAGAATACTTTCTGGCATGTCAAGAGGAGTACAGGCTGGATCACGATACACTCTGTCGGCTATCATTCCGATTGTCTCGTCCACAGGTACGTTGGTAAACAGCGATTCTACGTCCAACGAGGCTCTTATCCCTGTGGCCCGTGCGCCCCGCAGTAAGTCCACAAATTCCTTTGGAGACTTCAGGCTGAAGGCGCAAGGAACATAAGGAGTCAGCAGGCCGTTGAGTCGCTTTGCCAATCTGTACGTGGGTGTGGGTATCTGGCTAATGATTGGCCGAAGTGGGTTTCCAGGCTTGTGCGTCTTGACATTTCCATACGCATATCCAGGTTTATATTCCCCAATGATCTTTGGCAGGTGGAGTCCGGATTTCTTGGCGTTCACAGTTTCGATCAGTTTGTTGACCTTTGCTTTTAATTCGGCTGTAGTGTCCTTCGTTACCCTTTGGAACTTAGTTTGGTCAGAGAGTATGATGTTCATTTTCGCCAGATATTCGTCTTTTTTAAGAATGACATATATTGGCGACTTGTCACCTCTCCTGACAACTATCTCCTTGTTCTCACGAAGGCTTTTAGCTGCCGCTCTAAGCTCGGGGGACAGTATGGTGCTTCTGTAGTTGCCTCGATTCTTTCCTCCTTCTGCAATAAGTTCTGCTTGTAAGGTATCTTTGGTAGTGACCTTCTTTTGTGTCTCGAGGTCGAATATGTCGTCCAACAGAATTTCCAACTCCACTTTCCGGGCCATTTCACTCGGTCTGGACATAACATGACAGTTTATGCCCAGATTTAGGAGAGTGACTTGGTCCTCAGTGAGGTTAATTCCTGCAAGGTTCAGGAAGCCATCTCTTGGTCGTGGAATTGCCATAGGTCCTCCATATAATGTTGTTAGTTTCTTGATAATCCTTGTTTCAGTGCTGAGGTGATGTTGGTCTGTGAGGATGTCGAGGTGTTGTTCAATGCGGGTACGGATACTATGGTCGATGTTGCTATTTCTCCACTCGTTTGTAGCATGAAGTAGTTGCGTTTTTTTGTCTTTGATTTCATTCTCTGCCATGTATATCTGATCACGAATCAGATCCTGGCGATATTTTATCGTGAAGGCTTGATTCCTTGCTGCTGGGTCGTGCACTTTAACATTAGTATATTTTGGTAGCAGTCTTTCCTGTAGACATATTTTATTAAATATGACCGAAAAAGTAAGATTAATAATTCTAACACGAATTTTCTCAATCTTTCGTACATTATGCTTCACTGTTGGAGGTAAATCAAAAATCACTTCTCCAAAATTCATTTTTATTTCTAGTCTGACGCGACACGGGCGCGTTTCGTAAAACTTATTACATTTTCAAAGACTTCACAAATACACAACTGATTAGAACTTGCGTTTCCCTGATTTTATATCTACATTTGAGTGAGGTGGGAAGGGTGATGTGGCATTACATTTGAGTGAGGTGGGAAGGATGATGTGGCATTAGAGGATATTAATAGGGTATTAAAAGTATCAACACAAGACAGAACACGAAACAATGGATATTGAATAGAAGTGTTTGTAGAAAGCCTATTGGTCCATATTTCTTGATGCTTCTATATTGGAGCGGAGTCTTGAGGTGGGTAGAATATAGTTGTGCAATAATTGGCTGTTGATTGCTGGTGTTGACTTCTTGATGTGTAGTGCCTCGCAAACGTCAAGCCGCCTGCTATCGCTGCATCTATCGATGATTTCTGTGTTGTTTACTAGGATTTCTCTGGCGATGGTTTGGTTATGGGAAGAGATTATATGTTCCTTAATGGAGCCCTGTTGTTTATGCATCGTTAAACGCCTAGAAAGAGATGTTGTTGTCTTGCCTATATACTGGGTTTTTTGGAGCTTACAGTCCCCAAGTGGGCATTTGAAGGCATAGACGACGTTAGTCTCTTTTAAAGCGTTCTGTTTCGTGTCTGGAGAGTGAGAACAAGGAGATAGTTGTCAGGAGAGGTGACAAGTCGCCAATATATGTCATTCTTAAAAAAGACGAATATCTGGCGAAAATGAACATCATACTCTCTGACCAAACTAAGTTCCAAAGGGTAACGAAGGACACTACAGCCGAATTAAAAGCAAAGGTCAACAAACTGATCGAAACTGTGAACGCCAAGAAATCCGGACTCCACCTGCCAAAGATCATTGGGGAATATAAACCTGGATATGCGTATGGAAATGTCAAGACGCACAAGCCTGGAAACCCACTTCGGCTGATCATTAGCCAGATACCCACACCCACGTACAGATTGGCAAAGCGACTCAACGGCCTGCTGACTCCTTATGTTCCTTGCGCCTTCAGCCTGAAGTCTCCAAAGGAATTTGTGGACTTACTGCGGGGCGCACGGGCCACAGGGATAAGAGCCTCGTTGGACGTAGAATCGCTGTTTACCAACGTACCTGTGGACGAGACAATCGGAATGATAGCCGACAGAGTGTATCGTGATCCAGCCTGTACTCCTCTTGACATGCCAGAAAGTATTCTGAGGAAACTACTCCAAGCTTGTACTAAAGAGGCACCCTTCTTGAGCCCGGATGGGCATATGTATAAGCAAGTAGATGGGGTCGCTATGGGTTCTCCCCTAGGTGTCCTGTTTGCAAACTTCTACATGGGTACCATCGAGCAAAAAGTCTTAGTCGACATGAACTTGAAACCGGCCATATACTGCAGGTATGTTGACGACATTTTTACACAGGTACCTGATGTCAGACATCTGCAGGAGCTGAAGGAGGCATTTGAGCAGAGTTCCGTGCTGCGTTTCACTTACGAGACGGAAAAGGATGGGAAGCTGCCTTTTCTAGATGTAACAGTCATGGAAAAGGGCGGAGGTTTCCACACTGCAGTCTACACAAAGGAAACAAACATAGGAATGTGCCTAAATGCCAACAGCGACTGCCCTGACAGGTACAAGAGGAGTGTTGTTAACGCATACGTCGACCGTGCTCTCAGCCACAGCTCAGAATGGAAGCAAGTCGACGAAGAACTCTGTAGGGTAAGGCAGGTTCTAGTCAATAACGGCTTCTCCAATGGTTTCATCGAAGACATCATAAGAAGGAAAGTGAAAAGCCATGCAACCTCCGAAGAGACAACTAACACAACACCTATACCCCCTATTAGACTATTTTACAGGAACTTCTTTTCCACAGCTCATAAAACAGAGGAAAGGGTCCTGAAAGATATTGTTAATAGAAACGTTATCCCTACAGACAAAAATCAGAGGATACAACTGACGATTTACTATAAAACCAGAAAAACGGCCAGCCTACTCATGAGAAACTCTCCAGACACGAAACAGAACGCTTTAAAAGAGACTAACGTCGTCTATGCCTTCAAATGCCCGCTTGGGGACTGTAAGCTCCAAAAAACCCAGTATATAGGCAAGACAACAACATCTCTTTCTAGGCGTTTAACGATGCATAAACAACAGGGCTCCATTAAGGAACATATAATCTCTTCCCATAACCAAACCATCGCCAGAGAAATCCTAGTAAACAACACAGAAATCATCGATAGATGCAGCGATAGCAGGCGGCTTGACGTTTGCGAGGCACTACACATCAAGAAGTCAACACCAGCAATCAACAGCCAATTATTGCACAACTATATTCTACCCACCTCAAGACTCCGCTCCAATATAGAAGCATCAAGAAATATGGACCAATAGGCTTTCTACAAACACTTCTATTCAATATCCATTGTTTCGTGTTCTGTCTTGTGTTGATACTTTTAATACCCTATTAATATCCTCTAATGCCACATCATCCTTCCCACCTCACTCAAATGTAATGCCACATCACCCTTCCCACCTCACTCAAATGTAGATATAAAATCAGGGAAACGCAAGTTCTAATCAGTTGTGTATTTGTGAAGTCTTTGAAAATGTAATAAGTTTTACGAAACGCGCCCGTGTCGCGTCAGACTAGAAATAAAAATGAATTTTGGAGAAGTGATTTTTGATTTACCTCCAACAGTGAAGCATAATGTACGAAAGATTGAGAAAATTCGTGTTAGAATTATTAATCTTACTTTTTCGGTCATATTTAATAAAATATGTCTACAGGAAAGACTGCTACCAAAATATACTAATGTTAAAGTGCACGACCCAGCAGCAAGGAATCAAGCCTTCACGATAAAATATCGCCAGGATCTGATTCGTGATCAGATATACAAGGCAGAGAATGAAATCAAAGACAAAAAAACGCAACTACTTCATGCTACAAACGAGTGGAGAAATAGCAACATCGACCATAGTATCCGTACCCGCATTGAACAACACCTCGACATCCTCACAGACCAACATCACCTCAGCACTGAAACAAGGATTATCAAGAAACTAACAACATTATATGGAGGACCTATGGCAATTCCACGACCAAGAGATGGCTTCCTGAACCTTGCAGGAATTAACCTCACTGAGGACCAAGTCACTCTCCTAAATCTGGGCATAAACTGTCATGTTATGTCCAGACCGAGTGAAATGGCCCGGAAAGTGGAGTTGGAAATTCTGTTGGACGACATATTCGACCTCGAGACACAAAAGAAGGTCACTACCAAAGATACCTTACAAGCAGAACTTATTGCAGAAGGAGGAAAGAATCGAGGCAACTACAGAAGCACCATACTGTCCCCCGAGCTTAGAGCGGCAGCTAAAAGCCTTCGTGAGAACAAGGAGATAGTTGTCAGGAGAGGTGACAAGTCGCCAATATATGTCATTCTTAAAAAAGACGAATATCTGGCGAAAATGAACATCATACTCTCTGACCAAACTAAGTTCCAAAGGGTAACGAAGGACACTACAGCCGAATTAAAAGCAAAGGTCAACAAACTGATCGAAACTGTGAACGCCAAGAAATCCGGACTCCACCTGCCAAAGATCATTGGGGAATATAAACCTGGATATGCGTATGGAAATGTCAAGACGCACAAGCCTGGAAACCCACTTCGGCCAATCATTAGCCAGATACCCACACCCACGTACAGATTGGCAAAGCGACTCAACGGCCTGCTGACTCCTTATGTTCCTTGCGCCTTCAGCCTGAAGTCTCCAAAGGAATTTGTGGACTTACTGCGGGGCGCACGGGCCACAGGGATAAGAGCCTCGTTGGACGTAGAATCGCTGTTTACCAACGTACCTGTGGACGAGTACGTCCACGGCTATCGGAATGATAGCCGACAGAGTGTATCGTGATCCAGCCTGTACTCCTCTTGACATGCCAGAAAGTATTCTGAGGAAACTACTCCAAGCTTGTACTAAAGAGGCACCCTTCTTGAGCCCGGATGGGCATATGTATAAGCAAGTAGATGGGGTCGCTATGGGTTCTCCCCTAGGTGTCCTGTTTGCAAACTTCTACATGGGTACCATCGAGCAAAAAGTCTTAGTCGACATGAACTTGAAACCGGCCATATACTGCAGGTATGTTGACGACATTTTTACACAGGTACCTGATGTCAGACATCTGCAGGAGCTGAAGGAGGCATTTGAGCAGAGTTCCGTGCTGCGTTTCACTTACGAGACGGAAAAGGATGGGAAGCTGCCTTTTCTAGATGTAACAGTCATGGAAAAGGGCGGAGGTTTCCACACTGCAGTCTACACAAAGGAAACAAACATAGGAATGTGCCTAAATGCTAACAGCGACTGCCCTGACAGGTACAAGAGGAGTGTTGTTAACGCATACGTCGACCGTGCTCTCAGCCACAGCTCAGAATGGAAGCAAGTCGACGAAGAACTCTGTAGGGTAAGGCAGGTTCTAGTCAATAACGGCTTCTCCAATGGTTTCATCGAAGACATCATAAGAAGGAAAGTGAAAAGCCATGCAACCTCCGAAGAGACAACTAACACAACACCTATACCCCCTATTAGACTATTTTACAGGAACTTCTTTTCCACAGCTCATAAAACAGAGGAAAGGGTCCTGAAAGATATTGTTAATAGAAACGTTATCCCTACAGACAAAAATCAGAGGATACAACTGACGATTTACTATAAAACCAGAAAAACGGCCAGCCTACTCATGAGAAACTCTCCAGACACGAAACAGAACGCTTTAAAAGAGACTAACGTCGTCTATGCCTTCAAATGCCCACTTGGGGACTGTAAGCTCCAAAAAACCCAGTATATAGGCAAGACAACAACATCTCTTTCTAGGCGTTTAACGATGCATAAACAACAGGGCTCCATTAAGGAACATATAATCTCTTCCCATAACCAAACCATCGCCAGAGAAATCCTAGTAAACAACACAGAAATCATCGATAGATGCAGCGATAGCAGGCGGCTTGACGTTTGCGAGGCACTACACATCAAGAAGTCAACACCAGCAATCAACAGCCAATTATTGCACAACTATATTCTACCCACCTCAAGACTCCGCTCCAATATAGAAGCATCAAGAAATATGGACCAATAGGCTTTCTACAAACACTTCTATTCAATATCCATTGTTTCGTGTTCTGTCTTGTGTTGATACTTTTAATACCCTATTAATATCCTCTAATGCCACATCATCCTTCCCACCTCACTCAAATGTAATGCCACATCACCCTTCCCACCTCACTCAAATGTAGATATAAAATCAGGGAAACGCAAGTTCTAATCAGTTGTGTATTTGTGAAGTCTTTGAAAATGTAATAAGTTTTACGAAACGCGCCCGTGTCGCGTCAGACTAGAAATAAAAATGAATTTTGGAGAAGTGATTTTTGATTTACCTCCAACAGTGAAGCATAATGTACGAAAGATTGAGAAAATTCGTGTTAGAATTATTAATCTTACTTTTTCGGTCATATTTAATAAAATATGTCTACAGGAAAGACTGCTACCAAAATATACTAATGTTAAAGTGCACGACCCAGCAGCAAGGAATCAAGCCTTCACGATAAAATATCGCCAGGATCTGATTCGTGATCAGATATACAAGGCAGAGAATGAAATCAAAGACAAAAAAACGCAACTACTTCATGCTACAAACGAGTGGAGAAATAGCAACATCGACCATAGTATCCGTACCCGCATTGAACAACACCTCGACATCCTCACAGACCAACATCACCTCAGCACTGAAACAAGGATTATCAAGAAACTAACAACATTATATGGAGGACCTATGGCAATTCCACGACCAAGAGATGGCTTCCTGAACCTTGCAGGAATTAACCTCACTGAGGACCAAGTCACTCTCCTAAATCTGGGCATAAACTGTCATGTTATGTCCAGACCGAGTGAAATGGCCCGGAAAGTGGAGTTGGAAATTCTGTTGGACGACATATTCGACCTCGAGACACAAAAGAAGGTCACTACCAAAGATACCTTACAAGCAGAACTTATTGCAGAAGGAGGAAAGAATCGAGGCAACTACAGAAGCACCATACTGTCCCCCGAGCTTAGAGCGGCAGCTAAAAGCCTTCGTGAGAACAAGGAGATAGTTGTCAGGAGAGGTGACAAGTCGCCAATATATGTCATTCTTAAAAAAGACGAATATCTGGCGAAAATGAACATCATACTCTCTGACCAAACTAAGTTCCAAAGGGTAACGAAGGACACTACAGCCGAATTAAAAGCAAAGGTCAACAAACTGATCGAAACTGTGAACGCCAAGAAATCCGGACTCCACCTGCCAAAGATCATTGGGGAATATAAACCTGGATATGCGTATGGAAATGTCAAGACGCACAAGCCTGGAAACCCACTTCGGCCAATCATTAGCCAGATACCCACACCCACGTACAGATTGGCAAAGCGACTCAACGGCCTGCTGACTCCTTATGTTCCTTGCGCCTTCAGCCTGAAGTCTCCAAAGGAATTTGTGGACTTACTGCGGGGCGCACGGGCCACAGGGATAAGAGCCTCGTTGGACGTAGAATCGCTGTTTACCAACGTACCTGTGGACGAGACAATCGGAATGATAGCCGACAGAGTGTATCGTGATCCAGCCTGTACTCCTCTTGACATGCCAGAAAGTATTCTGAGGAAACTACTCCAAGCTTGTACTAAAGAGGCACCCTTCTTGAGCCCGGATGGGCATATGTATAAGCAAGTAGATGGGGTCGCTATGGGTTCTCCCCTAGGTGTCCTGTTTGCAAACTTCTACATGGGTACCATCGAGCAAAAAGTCTTAGTCGACATGAACTTGAAACCGGCCATATACTGCAGGTATGTTGACGACATTTTTACACAGGTACCTGATGTCAGACATCTGCAGGAGCTGAAGGAGGCATTTGAGCAGAGTTCCGTGCTGCGTTTCACTTACGAGACGGAAAAGGATGGGAAGCTGCCTTTTCTAGATGTAACAGTCATGGAAAAGGGCGGAGGTTTCCACACTGCAGTCTACACAAAGGAAACAAACATAGGAATGTGCCTAAATGCCAACAGCGACTGCCCTGACAGGTACAAGAGGAGTGTTGTTAACGCATACGTCGACCGTGCTCTCAGCCACAGCTCAGAATGGAAGCAAGTCGACGAAGAACTCTGTAGGGTAAGGCAGGTTCTAGTCAATAACGGCTTCTCCAATGGTTTCATCGAAGACATCATAAGAAGGAAAGTGAAAAGCCATGCAACCTCCGAAGAGACAACTAACACAACACCTATACCCCCTATTAGACTATTTTACAGGAACTTCTTTTCCACAGCTCATAAAACAGAGGAAAGGGTCCTGAAAGATATTGTTAATAGAAACGTTATCCCTACAGACAAAAATCAGAGGATACAACTGACGATTTACTATAAAACCAGAAAAACGGCCAGCCTACTCATGAGAAACTCTCCAGACACGAAACAGAACGCTTTAAAAGAGACTAACGTCGTCTATGCCTTCAAATGCCCACTTGGGGACTGTAAGCTCCAAAAAACCCAGTATATAGGCAAGACAACAACATCTCTTTCTAGGCGTTTAACGATGCATAAACAACAGGGCTCCATTAAGGAACATATAATCTCTTCCCATAACCAAACCATCGCCAGAGAAATCCTAGTAAACAACACAGAAATCATCGATAGATGCAGCGATAGCAGGCGGCTTGACGTTTGCGAGGCACTACACATCAAGAAGTCAACACCAGCAATCAACAGCCAATTATTGCACAACTATATTCTACCCACCTCAAGACTCCGCTCCAATATAGAAGCATCAAGAAATATGGACCAATAGGCTTTCTACAAACACTTCTATTCAATATCCATTGTTTCGTGTTCTGTCTTGTGTTGATACTTTTAATACCCTATTAATATCCTCTAATGCCACATCATCCTTCCCACCTCACTCAAATGTAATGCCACATCACCCTTCCCACCTCACTCAAATGTAGATATAAAATCAGGGAAACGCAAGTTCTAATCAGTTGTGTATTTGTGAAGTCTTTGAAAATGTAATAAGTTTTACGAAACGCGCCCGTGTCGCGTCAGACTAGAAATAAAAATGAATTTTGGAGAAGTGATTTTTGATTTACCTCCAACAGTGAAGCATAATGTACGAAAGATTGAGAAAATTCGTGTTAGAATTATTAATCTTACTTTTTCGGTCATATTTAATAAAATATATATATATATGTCGTACCTAGTAGCCAGAACTCACTTTTTGGCCTACTATTCAAGGCCCGATTTGCCTAATAAGCCAAGTTTTCCTGAATTAATATATTTTTTCTAATTTTTTTCTTATGAAATGATAAAGCTACCCATTTCATTATGTATGAGGTCATTTTTTTTTTATTGGAGTTAAAATTAACGTAGATATATGACCGAACCTAACCAACCCTACCTAACCTAACCTAACCTATCTTTATAGGTTAGGTTTGGTTAGGTAGCCGAAAAAGTTAGGTTAGGTTAGGTTAGGTAGGTTAGGTAGTCGAAAAACAATTAATTCATGAAAACTTGGCTTATTAGGCAAATCGGGCCTTGCATAGTAGGCTGAGAAGTGCGTTCTGGCTATTAGGTACGACATATATATATATATATATATATATATATATATATATATGTCGTACCTAGTAGCCAGAACGCACTTCTCAGCATACTATGCAAGGCCTGATTTGCTTAATAAGCCAAGTTTTCGTGAATTAATTGTTTTTCGACAACCTAACCTACCAAACCTAACCTAACCTAACTTTTTCGGCTACCTAACCTAACCTAACCTATAAAGATAGGTTAGGTTAGGTTAGGTTAGGTAGGGTTGGTTAGGTTCGGTCATATATCTACGTTAATTTTAACTCCAATAAAAAAAAATTGACCTCATACATAATGAAATGGGTAGCTTTATCATTTCATAAGAAAAATATTAGAGAAAATATATTAATTCAGGAAAACTTGGCTTATTAGGCAAATCGGGCCTTGCATATTAGGCTGAGAAGTGCATTCTGGCTACTAGGTACGACATATATATATATATATATATATATATATATATATATATATATATATATATATATGTCGTACCTAGTAGCCAGAACTCACTTCTCAGCCTACTATGCAAGGCCCGATTTGCCTAATAAGCCAAGTTTTCATGAATTAATGTTTTTTCGTCTACCTAACCTACCTAACCTAACCTAACCTAGCTTTTTTTGGCTACCTAACCTAACCTTACCTATAAAGATAGGTTAGGTTAGGTTAGGTAGGGTTGGTTAGGTTCGGTCATATATCTACGTTAATTTTAACTCCAATACAAAAAAATTGACCTCATACATAGTGAAAAGGGCAGCTTTATCATTTCATAAGAAAAATATTATAGAAAATATATTAATTCAGGAAAACTTGGCTTATTAGGCAAATCGGGCCTTGCATAGTAGGCTGAGAAGTGAGTTCTGGCTACTAGGTACGACATATATATATATATATATATATATATATGTCGTACCTAGTAGCCAGAACGCACTTCTCAGCCTACTATGCAAGGCCCGATTTGCCTAGTAAGCCAAGTTTTCCTGAATTAATATATTTTCTCTAATTTTTTTCTTATGAAATGATAAAGCCTCCCATTTCATTATATATGAGATCAATTTTTTTTATTGGAGTAAAAATTAACGTAGATATATGACCAAACCTAACCAACCCTACCTAACCTAACCTAACCTATCTTTATAGGTTAGGTTAGGTTAGATAGCAGAAAAAGCTAGGTTAGGTTAGGTTAGGTAGGTTAAGTAGTCGAAAAACAATTAATTCATGAAAACTTGGCTTATTAGGCAAATCGGGCCTTGCATAATAGGCTGAGAAGTGCGTTCTGGCTACTAGGTACGACATAAATATGTATATATATATATATATATATATATATATATATATATATATATATATATATATATATATATATATATATATATATATATATATATATATATATATATATATATATATATATATATGTCGTACCTAGTAGCCAGAACGCACTTCTCAGCCTACTATGCAAGGCCCGATTTGCCTAATAAGCTAAGTTTTCCTGAATTAATATATTTTCTCCAATTTTTTTCTTATGAAATGATAAAGCTACCCATTTCATTATGTATGAGGTCAATTTTTTTTCATTGGAGTTAAAATTAACGTAGATGTATGACTGAACCTAACCAACCCTACCTAACCTAACCTATCTTTATAGGTTAGGTTAGGTTAGGTTAGGTAGCAGAAAAAGTTAGGTTAGATTAGGTTAGGTAGTCGAAAAAACATTAATTCATGAAAACTTGGCTTATTAGGCAAATCGGGCCTTGCATAGCAGGCCGATAAGTGCGTTCTGGCTACTAGGTACGACATATATATATATATATATATATATATATATATATATATATATATATATATATATATATATATATATATATATATATATATATATATGTCGTACCTAATAGCCAGAACACACTTCTCAGCCAACTATGCATGGCCCAATTTGCCTAATAAGCCAAGTTTTCATGAATTAATGTTTTTTCGACTACCTAACCTACCTAACCTAACCTAACCAAACTTTTTCTGCTACCTAACCTAACCTAACCGATAGAGATAGGTTAGGTTAGGTTAGGTAGGGCTGGTTAGGTTCGGTCATATATCTACGTTAATTTTAACTCCAATAAAATAAAATTGACCTCATACATAATGAAATGGGTAGCTTTATCATTTCATGAGAAAAAAAATTAGGAAAAATATATTAATTCAGGAAAACTTGGCTTATTAGGCAAATCGGGCCTTGCATAGTAGGCTGAGAAGTGCGTTCTGGCTATTAGGTACGACATATATATATATGTCGTACCTAGTAGCCAGAACGCACTTCTCAGCCTACTATGCAAGGCCCGATTTACCTAATAAGCCAAGTTTTCATGAATTAATTGTTTTTCAACTACCTAACCTACCTAACCTAACCTAACCTAACTTTTTCGGCCACCTATCCTAACCTAACCTATAAAGATAGGTTAGGTTAGGTTAGGTAGGGTTGGTTAGGTTCGGTCATATATCTACGTTAATTTTAACTCCAATAAAAAAAAATTGTCCTCATATATAATGAAATGGGTTGCTTTATCATTTCATAAGAAAAAATTAGAGAAAATATATTAATTCAGGAAAACTTGGCTTATTAGGCAAATCGGGCCTTGCATAGTAGGCTGAGAAGTGCGTTCTGGCTACTAGGTACGACATATATATATATATATATATATATATATATATATATATATATATATATATATATATATATATATATATATATATATATATATATATATATATATATATATATATATATATATATATATATATATATTTAAAGGTAACAAGACATACAATGGTTGATATAAAATTTCCTAAAGGTTATGGATCTCTTGAAGCTCCTCTGCTTCCAGACAGGAACCGAGGACGCAGCAGGCATTTCCCCTCTGGATCGCCACACTGAGGCGTTGAAACAAAAACTGGAAGCCCTCGGGTCTTTGGTGACATCAATGAGCTTGGAGCCCAATTCCTTGAGAAATCCCGAGGTACTCTTGCCCCAGGGGCCATGCGTCTCAGACGCTTTGGGAACAACGAGGTATTGACCTTCCAGTCGCCTGTACTTGAGTGACTTTGCTATTTCCCTGTGGTTGGCCGCCCCACCTGCTTTATCAGCTCCGAGGTGTACATAGGTGTCTGCCAGGGTGGATACACATGTATAGTCCCACACCAACTATCTACCCTCCTTCCAGGAGTATATGGTGATGACATCAGGGCGAAGTGCAGGGAAATCTGGGTTTTGGACCCCTAGGATGCGAGGTTCTCTCTCTGCTGGGCATCGAGCTGAGACGAGGCTTCTCTTGATGATGTCATTGACCTCGTTGTGTCTTACATGCCAGCCCTTTGTGCTTCCGCAATGCAACCCATTTAGTCCGTATTGGTCTGCTTCCACCCTGTTGCAAATACACTTGTATTCAGTGTGAATTTGGGCACCAAGGCGGAGGCGCCACTGCTACACGAAGGGATTCTGGATCTAGGCGTGTGCCTATTGCTGACATGGGTTCTGCCAGGAGGCAGTCTCCTGCATGGGGGGGGGGAGAGGCACTGCTCTGAGGCGGGCTTTCTCCTTGTCTGATGTTGCGACGCTGAGCATGGCATCAACTACTTTTTCCACTAGAGGGTGGTCCCAGCCGGACTGTTTGTGTTTTTTTGTTGGCTCTATAATGGTTGCTGGGGCTGCAAGAGCATCACACTGGTTTGAACATTCAGTGAAAGCAGGATCGTGTATTCCTGCTGAATCTCTCAGGATTACAGGTAAAATATCTCTGACGAGGTCGTGCGATGCATGGGAGGAGGAAAGGAAGGCTGGTAGAGCAATTTGGGAGGCTGTGCGGACACCAAGGCCGCCGAGTCTTACAGGAAGGGTTGCTTGCTCCCACTGAGAATCGTCCAATGGCAGGTTCAGGACTTTCACCAGCATGGACCTCAGAAGGGTGTTAAACACGATTAACTTAGGGCTGCTGTAGGATGGAGAACATCTCAGAAAGTAGGTCAACTTAGGGAGAGATAGGCATCTTGTGAGGAGAAAGAGAGCATCATGGGCATCAATCTTGTCAATCCTGTCCATTATTCTCTTTAGATCTGTGACTTTTGCATCCAGGACCTC
This sequence comes from Procambarus clarkii, assembly GCF_040958095.1. Lineage (NCBI taxonomy): Eukaryota > Metazoa > Arthropoda > Malacostraca > Decapoda > Cambaridae > Procambarus > Procambarus clarkii. Next base: position 20,735,480 of record NC_091231.1, on the reverse strand, counting down.
TTCGATTGCTTGTGGGCTAATGGGGGCACCCAGGAGAGTGCAGTCCTGTGACTCGACAACGAGAATGTCTGGAAGAAGTATGAACATCAGAAGTCCACCAGATAATAGGGTTAGGGAAAAGGACATTCCCTTGTTTGTGCCTAAAGAGGCAGAAAGCTTCTTCGAGCATTTTGAAAAGTAGCCAGTATCAAAGAGTGGCCACAGGAGGAATGGGCCCAGCTGGTCCAGTTAAGATTGACCGGTGCTGCCAGAGAGGCATACACCCAATTGTCACTGGAAGAGTGCCATGGTTATGCCACAGTGAAGAACAGCATATTGCGCTCATTTCAGTTGACCTCAGAAGCTTATAGGAAGCGCTTCAGAGAGATGATGAAAGTTGGAGCATGTACGTTTGCCGAGACAGCAAGGGATCTGGAAAGACGATATCAGAAATGGATTGAAGCTGACGGAGTTGGATCTTACACTGACCTGAAGCAATTGATGGTCATGGAAAAGTTCCTAGAAATGATGCATCCCGAGACAAAGTTCAAGATCCAAGAAGCAGGGATAAAGGAGTTGAGACATGCTGCAGATAGGGCGGATATGATTACGGTAGCATACAAGAGATTTAAGGGAAAACAGAGTGAAGAATGAGGTGAGACGCAGCAACGGCAGACCCAGTGGAGTCTGGGGAGGAAGAAGTTTTGGGGGACAAACAAGCAGATCAGGTAATTTTAAGCCCCAGGAAGGAAAATTGCAGAGTCTACCTGCTGGAGGTAAGCAGAAAAATAAAAATGTGCAGAGACAAGAGTCTAGTGAAGCTCCACAGAGTACGAGTAGTACGTCTGGCCCGAGGAACTCCAATATGAGTTGGCAGAGTTAGAGCCACTCGGGGGCGTATAGGAAAGATTTCTCCCAAATGAAGTGCTACAAGTGTAACAGATTAGGTCACATGATGCGACATTGTCGGCAGGGCAAGAGAGTCGTGACCCTGACCACGTGTGATACCCCGGAAGAAGTACGTCGTTGTACAACAAGACGTCCACAGAAGGTAGATTTGATGAATGAGCATTATAGGCCGTTCATTAGCAAAGGATGGGTCGGTATAGATGGTCAGCCTGAGGTGGAGGTTAGCATCCTCAGAGATACTAGAGCCAATCAGAGTTTGATTCTGAGAGGTCTAATCAGAAACAATCGACTGTTAGCTGGTAGTAGGAGGATAAAGGTTCATGGGTTGTTGTCTAAGAGTGACATGCCCGTGTGTGCTGTCCAGTTGAAGTTAGATTATTTGTCGGCGGAGGTGATGTTGGGAGAGTGCCCCAACATACCTGTTCCTTAAGTCCAAGTGATCCTGGGGAATTACTTGTGTGGGTCCAAGGTGTTGCCAGAGCCGATAGTAAAGCTGTGCCGGAGGAGTACCAGAATGTCTGCGGTACGAGTGGAACACCGGAAAAGGTTGATCTAGTCAGCATCCTCGAAGATGAAGCAGAGAACAGTCAAGTCATTGTATATCTAGCCTGAGTAGTGACAGAGTCGGATGTAGCCGCCAAGGATGACACTGGAGATGATGTAACAGTGTCGACTCCACCAAGGGAGGTCAACGTGGACATGTCTGGGTTGTTCGGTGAAGGTCCAGCTCAGAAAAATGAAGATTTGAGGAGACAGGAAGTGAAGATGACCCTACCTGAACGGTTCAGCGTGAACTGAGCGGACCTGATTAGGGGACAGAAAGAGGAGTTTATAGATTTAATCAGGGAGGCGAAAGGGGGAAACTCGTGTCCGAAGTCCCCCGTGTATTACTACTTAGACAATGACGTACTAATGAGGAAGTGGCGACCCGACAAAGCCGGCGAAGATAAGGTATGGTTAGAGAAGCACCAAGTGTTAGTGCCAAAGGAGTTCAGGACGGCAATGCTAGAACTAGCCCACTCTGTAGATATGGCAGGGCACTTAGAGGTGAAGAAGACCTTAAATAAGGTGCAGGAGCACTTCTATTGGCTGAACGTGTGGAAAGATGTAAAGAGGTATTGTAGGACATGTTTGGCATGCCAATGTGCAGGTAAGCCGACTCCAGCTATACCGAAGGCACCTTTAAAGCCCATACCGGCGTTTGGTAATCCTTTTGAGAGGGTCTTGATAGACTGTGTAGGTCCGTTGCCAAGAACCAGAAAAGGCTACCAGTATTTACCGACCATAATGTGCACGGCCACCCGTTTCCCCCGAAGCGATCCCCCTGAGAAGAGTGACGTCACGAGCCGTTCTGAATAGACTACAGAGCTACATTGCGTGGGTAGGAATGCTCAAGGTAATCCAGACGGACCAGTGGAGCGTCTTCCAGTAGAAGTTGTTTAGGGAAACTGTGAAAGGATGGAGGGTAGAGCAAGTGCGCTCGTCACCGCATCACCCTTAGTCGCAGGGAGCGTTGGAGCATTTCAATGGAACGCTAAAGAGCTTGTTGAGGGTATACTGCGCTGAAGAAGGGAGTAAGTGAGACGTGGCATTACCATCCGTGTTGTTTGCCATCAGGGATGCGGTAGTGGAACCACTGTGATTCACCCCATTTCATTTTGGTGTACAGACACTCAGTGAGGAGCCCAATGGGTGCACTGAAGGAGCAGCTCACCGAACATAGGCAGAAGGTGGATGTGGGACAATATGAAAAGACTTTTAGAGAGTGACTCTCTAGGGCCAGAGATTTGGCCAAGGAAAATCTGACAACGTCCAAAAGCGGATATGGTCAGATATCACGACAGGAAGGCAAAGGACAGGAGATTTCAGGAAGGAGATCAGGTGTTAATCCTCCTGCCGGCGAAAGGAAGTATATGCGAGTTGAGATTTTGTGAAACCAAAATCGTATACCATCCAGAAGGCGCTAGGGAATGTGAATTATGTAATACATATGCCAGATCGTCCGAGGACGTCATAGGTTTGCCACGTGAACATGATAAAGAAGTACTATGACAGAGATAACCTCTATGCGAAGATGAACAGATGGAAACCCCATCGCAGATGACTGTGCTTTGTGTACTCACCTAATTGTGCTTGCGGGGGTTGAGCTTTGGCTCTTTGGTCCCGCAAAGGAGGAGGGAGACGGTGGGAGACGGCAAAGGACTAGAGGAGGATAACGGTAAGTTAGAGAGGGCCGATGGCGCAAAGATATCGAATACGGAAAGCCTGGCCAAGATTAGTGAGCATCTGGGTCATTTGGAGGATGACCAACGCCAGGAACTAGTGGAGATCCTCCGGAGGAATAAGTCGTTATTCACGGACGTGCCCAGAAAACACCGTGGAACGGTGCATGAAGTAAATGTAGGGAGTGCTGACCCCATCAAGCAGCACCCTTACAGAGTTAACCCGGAGAAAGCAGCGGTGATGAGAGCAGAAGTAAAGTATTTGCTAGATAACGACTAGGCAGAGGTTAGCGACAGTGACTGGGGTTCACCGTGCCTCCTCGTAAAGAAGAGTGATGGTACGTACTGGTTCTGCACCGATTACAGGAAAGTGAATGCAGTCACAGTCGCTGACTCGTTCCCGATACCACGCATAAATGATTGCATAGATCGGATTGGGAGTGCGTGGTATGTCTCAAAAATAGACCTGCTGAAGGGATACTACCAGATTCCCCTTTCCAAGGAAGTCAAGAGGGTTTCACGTTCGCGACACCCGACGGCTTGTACCAGTATAAAGTGGTGTCGTTCGGAATGAAGAATAGTGGCAGTTGTTTCCAAGGAGTAATGAATTAGGTATTACAAAGGATGTGCAGTGTACATCGATGATATCGTAGTGTTCGCTGATTCCTGGAAGGATCACGTGGATTGACTTTTAAATTTGTTCGATCGATTGGAGAAGGTCAACATGACGATCAACTTAGCAAAAAGCGAGTTCGGAAGAGCCCGCCTGGAGTACCTTGGATATATAGTAGGACAAGGAGAGGTTGTGTGTTCCGGTAAGAACAAAGGTGGAGGCCATTGACAACTTCCTAGTACCCAGGAGTAAGAAAGAATTGTTGAGATACCTTGTGCAAAAATTTCTCCACCATAGCCGCTCTTATGACGAGTTTGCTATCAAAGAGCAAGAAGTGAGAGTGGAATGGAACAGCGCAAGAAGCGTTTGAAAAGACCAAAAGACTTTTGACCGAGGCGCCTGTACTAGTGTTGCCAAATTTTGGAGTGCCGTATACGTTATTTGTAGATGCCAGTAATATAGGGGTTGGAGCTGTATTGACGCAGCAAAGTGATGGAATTTATTGCCCCGTGTCCTTTTTCTCGAAGAAGTTCGTTAAGCACCAGAGGTCGTACAGTATGGTCGAGAAAGAGACCTTGGCACTGGTGATGGCACTGAAACATTTTGAAGTGTATGTGAGGGGGGGAGGAGACCCAGTGACGGTGTATACAGACCATAATTCCATAGTTTTCCTGAGAAAAGTGAAGCATGCGAACCAGAGGTTAACCAGGTGGTTTTTATTGCTCCAAGAGTATGACCTGATGATAAAGCACATAAGAGGACGAGACAATGTAGTGGCTGATGCGTTATCTCAAGCCTAGCCACTGGAATAATTCTCAAAAACAAGGGGGAGGGAGTGTTATGATCCTAGGTAGCCGAAAAACGAGCCTCCCCTTTGAGAATTATTCTATTAGGCCTGACCTGACTAGGAGGTCAAAGAAATATAGACATGAAGGTTCATATGTAAAATAATTGATTGGATATGATAGATAATTTAAGAATGTGGACAGTGAATAAGAAAATAAGTAAACGACTTGATATAAGATGTGGCGAGTTTGCTGGAGGCGTTAGGCTCGCTTGAGAGGAGCTTGAGCTCACTTGAGCTGAAGAAATCGTGAGGGGGAGAGCGTGCTCCGTTTGACCCCTTGTTAGAGAGGAGCCCCTGTTTGATATACCTTCAAGAGGAAGGAAGTGGACAGACGTCTCGACTGAGGAATAAGTTCGGAGGCATGTCAGTTCAAGTCAGGAACTGCAGAAGGTGTTGAGGGAGCAGTTAAAGCAGTTCTGGGGGTAGCCTGAGGCGCCCTAAGTGTCGCCGCCCCATCGTGGAGCGCCCTGCAGGAGACCTTTTAGTGGTAAGCATAATTTTAACCAGTTTACAGTGATTGCCTATAGCTGATAGTGTGCCCAGCGGTCGTAACGAATGTTTATTGATACATTAGGCATATGTTATTAAGGCAGAAGGCCTAAAATAAGAGAGTAAAGATGGAAGAACATCCTGGAGAATGGCGCGATGTTTGTCCACTCCGACCACTGGAGGGCAACTGAGGACAGCTGCCTCGAGGGCCGCTGGGCCGGGCGGAGGATGGACCAGCCCAAACGTCAGTCCACACTCACAGCATGAAGAGAGCAGAGAGATGTTGGGTGTAAACATATTGTGTGGTTTATTTCGTTTATGTGTTCATAGGGAAACATTTTTATTGGCGTGTCAATGGGTTGCAGGTTTGTCTATGGAAGAAGTTGCTGAGAACGTCGAAGCCAGCAGAGAGGGAGTAGTTGATGAGACTCCAAGATTGTGGAAGGTACTGAGCTCTGTGGGAGAGCAGGCATATAGTGAGGAAAAGAACCTCAAGCTGTGAGAAGAGGAGTAGTAGAATGAAGTTTCACACGCTTTTGTGATACCAATGGTGAAGCACCATTGCTGCTCAAGGAAGACTTCATGGTGTAGCGGCCTGGAAGAGCTGCGGAGGATCCTGGAAGATAAACCCAGAAGAACCTTATGATGTCAGGGTAGTGAACTTCCAGATGTGGACGAGAAGTTCTAGTTGACTAATTGTAGGTAGTTGGTAGAGTGTTTGGTTGCCATTAGCGTGCAAGACGCAGTGAAAGGTGTATGATTGATTACTATTTTTGTGCCAAGAAGTACTTTTACTTAAATATAGAGTTATGACTGCAGGCTGGATTACCTGCAGTGACATACATGTGTTCTAGGACTGATAGGGTGATTGATTGATCATTGTTGTTTATCAGGGAATATTTATGTTGATGTTTATAAATTTTTAGCCATAGGCTGAATTGCCTGCAGATATTTATATGTTCCAGGGTTGGTAGCGCCATATCATATTTTCTGCATGATTTACCCACTTGGTGAGGCTGATAGTGCAATATTGTCTTATAAGACTTGACCTACTTGATGAGGTTGGTATTATTAGGTGGTGAGTCAGGAGTTAGGATACCACTTGATAAGCAGATGATAGAGTCCTGATGGTATTGGAGTGCAACCTGACTACAATAGTTTAGAGTGTTGGAGATATATATTATTATACGTGTGTATGTATTGTCCATGTGCCTTGTCCAGTAAATGTATTCAAATTTGCTGGTGTTTGCCCTTGTCCATCAGAATCTGCCACCGAATCTTACTATGCTGGAGTTCCGTAAGTTGCAGAGGGAGGATCTCTCATTAACACCATTATTCTTCCAGGCCGAGACTCAATCTGATAGTATTCCTGGGTTCTTTATAGAGAACCAATTGCTCTACAGCAGGTACAGACCCAGTAAACTAACGGAGGATGACGATTGGGCTAATGTCGACCAACTCGTAGTTCCCACCAGCCTACGGCCCGATATTCTACACCTGGCCCATGGAGCGCTTTCTCACTACGGTTTTAATAAAACCTATCACGAGATCAGACAAGACTATTACTGGCCAGGTATGATTCAGGATGTAAAAACTTATGTACAACAGTGGAATACATGTCAAATGGCAGGAAAACCCAACATCTCTTTTCCCAAGGCTCCCTTGATTCCTATCCCTGTGCCTTCGGAACCCTTTCGCAGACTCATCATAGACTGTGTTGGTCCTTTACCCCGGACCAGTTCTGGCAACGCTTATATACTAACCATCCTGTGTCCAAATACCAGATTCCCCATAGCAGTTCCTGTAAAGAATATTACGGCTGCTACTGTGGTGAAGCAACTGTTGAAGATCTTTACACAATATGGTTTTCCTCGGGAGATTCAAAGTGACTGCGGCACCAACTTCACCAGTGATCTCTTCAAGAAGACACTGGAAGAATTCAACATTACTCAGGTATTGTCCAGCCCCTATCATCCTGCTTCACAGGGTTCTCTTGAACGTAGTCACCAAATTATAAACTCACTCCTTAAGAAATTTTACAATGAAACTATGAAAGACTGGGATAAACAACTTGACATCATCATGTGTATTTTCAGAAGTCTCCTAAATGAGTCTCTAGGAGTGTCTCCTTAAGGGGGCTTATCACACTAAATTAAAAGTTGTTCAATTTGCTTATAAATTTTTTTATGAAATGGTTATAGAAAGGGCTGCAACTGGTCCAAGTTTCACCATCACACCCTAAACAGAAAAGGAGAAAAAGAATACACAACGTATTATGCAACGAATGTTCAACATTCTCAAATAATCTCAGGAAACACATGTGTCAACTAAAATGTCTACTATGTGCTGTAGAAGCACAAACTCTTGTAATAATTGTAATATGTATGTGCAATATATTTATATGTAAATTTTTTTTTTTTTCTTTTTTTTTGGCCAATTTTTTTTTTCTCGTTTGTTATCAAGGGATTTGCATGAAACGTGCACACCTTGCTCAATGGATGCCTATCTGCAAGGGTGCCAATTATGAACGAAATCTGTCGAAGTCAAGCTCAGCTGCAGGTGGCCGAACTTGGATCTTTATTTTACTCTGGAAAGTAATTTACAACTTCAAGGCGTTTCTCAGCTTTCATTTATTAATCAATTTACATGCAAATTACACCTTATATGTAGAGTTTGTGCTTCTACAAACCTATTGAGACATTGTAGTCCAAAGTCCATTTGTTGATTTTAAAAAAAATTATAAACATCATATATTGCATATTTTTGGAAGGGTAACTTTGAAAAATTATATTATTGCACTAAACACTTTCTTTGATAAAACTGATCAATACAATCTATTATTATGTGTTAGTTTAATATCTGAGTGTTATAGAAATGATTTTAGTTGACACATGTGTTCCCTGAAATTATTTCAAAATGTTGAAAATTCGTTGCATAATACGTTGTGTATTTTTTTCTCCTTTTCTGTTTAGGGTGTGATGCTGAAACTTGGACCAGTTGCAGCTCTTTCTATAACCATTTCATAAATAAATTTATAAACAAATTGAACAATTTTTACGAAACCCGGAATATGCCCCCTTAAGAGATGCTCTACGGACGTAAGTGCCGTACTCCTCTTAAAGCTTTTAAAGACTCTCTACGTAATGCCACCTTCAGTGACCCTCAGTATGTGCCCCAGTTTCTTCAAAACTTAGAGCACATTCTAGAGCGAGTGCATAAATTTGCCAACGATAATTTATTAAAAGCTCAAGATAGAATGAAGACTCATTTTGACAAATGCAGCAAAATCAGGAAATTTAAAGCAGGAGACATCGTTTTAGCATATTTTCCGATCCCAGGTTCTCCATTGCAAAATAAGTTTTCAGGACCTTACCGCATCAAGGAGTGCAGAAACAACCACAACTACGTTCTTGAGCCTCCAGATAGGCGGTGGAGGACCCAGTTGTACCAGGTCAATCTTTTGAAGAAGTATAAAGGTACACCCCCCACTGTATTAGTATCTCTCTCCACCTTTCAAGATCCGTACCTCCACAGTGAGACCTTCCCTGCTTCTCCTCCTGGAAGCACTAACTCTGAGTTAGTACCTTCCAACTCGGAAATTCTTACAGATCTTCCTAAATATTTGCAGGACTGTAACAGTGCTCCTCTCATCAGAGTATTCCAAGAACATCAGAAGTTGTTCAGCGATGATCCCCAGGAATGTAATGTGGTTCAACACGACATCCAGCTACTTCCTGATACCCGGCCGATTCGTCAACCCTTCTACCGCATCAGCCTGAGCAAAAAGGAAGTTATGCGTGCTGAGGTACAGTGCCTCCTGGATCATGGGCTGGCCACCCCTTGTGAGTCCCCTTGGGCCTCACCCTGCATCTTGGTGCCGAAACCTCACGGTAAAGTACGATTATGTACAGACTATAGGAAACTGAACCTCGTGACCATCAAGGATGCTTACCCTTTACCTCGTATAGATGATATCCTTGACGCTGTAGGTAATGCTACTTATCTCTCCCAGATTGAATTGTTAAAGGGCTACTATCAGATTAGTCTCACAGAGCGGGCTAAGGAAATATCAGCCTTCACCACTCCTTTTGGCCTGTACAGATATGAACGCCTTCCTTTTGGACTGTGTAATGCCCCGGCCACCTTCCAGCGAGCTGTCAACCGCGTCATCCATGGCCTAGATCACACCTACGCCTACTTGGATGACATCATTGTGGCAACTGACACCTGGAACGAACATCTGCTCCAGCTGCAACGATTGTTCTCCAAGCTCCCGGCCTTACCATCAACTTGGGCAAGTCCACCTTTGCTAAAGGTAAAGTGCGTTATCTTGGTCATGTGATAGGAAATGGCAGCCTAGCTCCTTTAGACATTCATACTCAAGCCATTCAGCAGTTCCCACAACCTACAACCATGAAGCAGGTCCTGCGCTTCCTTGGCCTTGCATCTTACTATCGTAGGTTTGTAAAAAGTTTCAGTACGGTAGCGACACCATTGATTAATCTGACCAGCCCCAAGCAACGGTATCATTGGACCAATCAACAGACCGTTGCCTTTGAACAACTAAAGTCTCTGCTATGTTCTAATCCCATTCTCGCCTCTCCAGATATTATGAAGCCCTTCATCATCAATGTCGACGCAAGTAGCACCGGCATCGGGGGCGTTCTAATGCAACAGCGTGGTGAAGAGGTTCTTCCTCTCAGCTACAAATTGAAGCCTCATCAGAGGAACCATAGAAAACCATCAGCACCATAGAAAAAGAACTCTCCATCGTCCTGAACCTTCAACATTTCGAACTTTACCTACAAGGTAATCGGTCCATTACCATCTATTCAGACCACAATCCCTTACGATTTCTGCAACAAGTCCAATTCAGCAATCAATGTCTTCTACGCTGGGCTCTGTACCTACAGAACTGTAACCTGGAGATATTCTTCATTAAGGGCTCGGATAACATCATAGCAGACGCCCTCTCCGGAGTCTACGAGGTAGAGGCAGCTACTCCTACCACTCTACCGTCTAATGAAGTAACTTAACCCATAAGAGCAGGCTTCGGGGGAGAGCTGTGACAGTAATCTCTTTCAAGAGAGATTTAGCCTGCTCCTTCCTACATCGCGTTACTTCTATACTTCTGCAACACCATGATTCCACATTCAAGAATAGCATATAAGTGGAATAACAGACATCTCTACAGGGGGTGCACTACCTACTCTCATTCTCCTCACCCCCCCTCCCTCACTGTCGGCGCACCACCTCGTCGATCACCAAACGACCACTTCAAACCAACACTCTCCCCATTAGTGAATCAGTGACTTCACGCAGCTCTAGCGCCATCTGCGTCATCTATATTTAATCTCACACAAGCAGTTGGCCTCAGAATATTCTTGTGCTCTCGAGCTGACGCTTCTATTTAAGCCTACGTCCTGTATATTAGTATAGTAGAGGTTTCAGCCAGCCCACTATTCTCAGCACCTTTAACTAATTTTTGTCTTGCTTATTGTAGAGTAAAGTAATCATTATTTTATTTTATATTGTGTTTTGTCTTTGTATATATTTTGATCCGCACTGCACATAGCCAAGGGATTATCTTTATTTTGTTTATATTTGTTTAAAGTTAATTATTTATAAGATTTGTTTTGCGTGTTTTTCCCTTTCACTTTACCACAGGAGACAACCGCCAAACAGTCAACATTTTGTTTCTCTTTTTTTAATGTGATTTGCATTTACACCAGCCATAGAGAAGACTGCCTTAACACCTATATTTCTCATATATATATATATATATATATATATATATATATATATATATATATATATATATATATATATATATGTATATATATATATATATATATATATATATATATATATATATATATATATATATATATATATGTATATATATATATATATATATATATATATATATATATATATATATATATATATATATATACATATATACATATATATATATATATATATATATATATATATATATATATATATATATATATATATATATATATACATATATATATATATATATATATTATAACTGAAAACTCACACCCCAGAAGTGACTCGAACCCATACTCCCAGAAGCAACGCAACTGGTATGTACAAGACGCCTTAATCCACTTGACCATCACGACCGGACATAATGAGGTGATAGCCGAGGCTATTTGAACCACCCCACCGCCGGCACTCGGATAGTAATCTTGGGCATAGCATTTTACCAAATCACCTCATTCTTTGGGGCACACGTGAGGAACACAAATGCGAACAAGCCTGAATGGTCCCCAGGACAATATGCAACTGAAAACTCACACCCCAGAAGTGACTCGAACCCATACTCCCAGAAGCAACGCAACTGGTATGTACAAGACGCCTTAATCCACTTGACCATCACGACCGGACATAATGAGGTGATAGCCGAGGCTATTTGAACCACCCCACCGCCGGCACTCGGATAGTAATCTTGGGCATAGCATTTTACCAAATCACCTCATTCTTTGGGGCACACGTGAGGAACACAATTGCGAACAAGCCTGAATGGTCCCCAGGACAATATGCAACTGAAAACTCACACCCCAGAAGTGACTCGAACCCATACTCCCAGAAGCAACGCAACTGGTATGTACAAGACGCCTTAATCCACTTGACCATCACGACCGGACATAATGAGGTGATAGCCGAGGCTATTTGAACCACCCCACCGCCGGCACTCGGATAGTAATCTTGGGCATAGCATTTTACCAAATCACCTCATTCTTTGGGGCACACGTGAGGAACACAAATGCGAACAAGCCTGAATGGTCCCCAGGACAATATGCAACTGAAAACTCACACCCCAGAAGTGACTCGAACCCATACTCCCAGAAGCAACGCAACTGGTATGTACAAGACGCCTTAATCCACTTGACCATCACGACCGGACATAATGAGGTGATAGCCGAGGCTATTTGAACCACCCCACCGCCGGCACTCGGATAGTAATCTTGGGCATAGCATTTTACCAAATCACCTCATTCTTTGGGGCACACGTGAGGAACACAAATGCGAACAAGCCTGAATGGTCAACAGGACAATATGCAACTGAAAACTCACACCCCAGAAGTGACTCGAACCCATACTCCCAGAAGCAACGCAACTGGTATGTACAAGACGCCTTAATCCACTTGACCATCACGACCGGACATAATGAGGTGATAGCCGAGGCTATTTGAACCACCCCACCGCCGGCACTCGGATAGTAATCTTGGGCATAGCATTTTACCAAATCACCTCATTCTTTGGGGCACACGTGAGGAATACAAATGCGAACAAGCCTGAATGGTCCCCAGGACAATATGCAACTGAAAACTCACACCCCAGAAGTGACTCGAACCCATACTCCCAGAAGCAACGCAACTGGTATGTACAAGACGCCTTAATCCACTTGACCATCACGACCGGACATAATGAGGTGATAGCCGAGGCTATTTGAACCACCCCACCGCCGGCACTCGGATAGTAATCTTGGGCATAGCATTTTACCAAATCACCTCATTCTTTGGGGCACACGTGAGGAACACAAATGTGAACAAGCCTGAATGGTCCCCAGGACAATATGCAACTGAAAACTCACACCCCAGAAGTGACTCGAACCCATACTCCCAGAAGCAACGCAACTGGTATGTACAAGACGCCTTAATCCACTTGACCTTCACGACCGGACAAAATGAGGTGATAGCCGAGGCTATATGAACCACCCCACCGCCGGGTAACGAAGGGTAACGAAGGACACTACAGCCGAATTAAAAGCAAAGGTCAACAAACTGATGGAAACTGTGAACGCCAAGAAATCCGGACTCCACCTGCCAAAGATCATTGGGGAATATAAACCTGGATATGCGTATGGAAATGTCAAGACGCACAAGCCTGGAAACCCACTTCGGCCAATCATTAGCCAGATACCCACACCCACGTACAGACTGGCGAAGCGACTCAACGGCCTGCTGACTCCTTATGTTCCTTGCGCCTTCAGCCTGATGTCTCCAAAGGAATTTGTTGACTTACTGCGGGGCACACGGGCCACAGGGATAAGAGCCTCGTTGGACGTAGAATCGCTGTTTACCAACGTACCTGTGGACGAGACAATCGGAATGATAGCCGACAGAGTGTATCGTGATCCAGCCTGTACTCCTCTTGACATACCAGAAAATATTCTGAGGAAACTACTCCAAGCTTGTACTAAAGAGGCACCCTTCTTGAGCCCGGATGGGCACATGTATAAGCAAGTAGATGGGGTCGCCATTGGTTCTCCCCTAGGTGTCCTGTTTGCAAACTTCTACATGGGTACCATCGAGCAAAAAGTCTTAGTCGACATGAACTTAAAACCGGCCATATACTGCAGGTATGTTGACGACATTTTTACACAGGTACCTGATGTCAGACATCTGCAGGAGCTGAAGGAGGCATTTGAGCAGAGTTCCGTGCTGCGTTTCACTTACGAGATGGAAAAGGATGGGAAGCTGCCCTTTCTAGATGTAACAGTCATGGAAAAGGGCGGAGGTTTCCACACTGCAGTCTACACTAAGGAAACAAACATAGGAATGTGCCTAAATGCCAACAGCGACTGCCCAGACAGGTACAAGAGGAGTGTTGTTAACGCATATGTCGACCGTGCTCTCAGCCACAGCTCAGAATGGAAGCAAGTCGACGAAGAACTCTGTAGGGTAAGGCAGGTCCTAGTCAATAACGGCTTCTCCAATGGTTTCGTCGAAGACATCATAAGAAGGAAAGTGAAAAGCCATGCAACCTCTGAAGAGACAACTAACACAACACCTATACCCCCTATTAGACTATTTTACAGGAACTTCTTTTCCACAGCTCATAAAACGGAGGAAAGGGTCCTGAAAGATATTGTTAATAGAAACGTTATCCCTACAGACAAAAATCAGAAGATACAACTGACGATTTACTATAAAACCAGAAAACGGCCAGCCTACTCATGAGAAACTCTCCAGACACAAAACAGAACGCTTTAAAAGAGACTAACGTCGTCTATGCCTTCAAATGCCCTCTTGGGGACTGTAAGCTCCAAAAAACCCAGTATATAGGCAAGACAACAACATCTCTTTCTAGGCGTTTAACGATGCATAAGCAACAGGGCTCCATTAAGGAACATATAATCTCTTCCCACAACCAAACCATCGCCAGAGAAATCCTAGTAAACAACACAGAAATCATCGATAGATACAGCGATAGCAGGCGGCTTGACGTTTGCGAGGCACTACACATCAAGAAGTCAACACCAGCAATCAACAGCCAATTATTGCACAACTATATTCTACCCACCTCAAGACTCCGCTCCAATATAGAAGCATCAAGAAATATGGACCAATAGGCTTTCTACAAACACTTCTATTCAATATCCATTGTTTCGTGTTCTGTCTTGTGTTGATGAAATTAATACCCTATTAATACTCTTGTTCTGTCTTGTGTTGATGAAATTAATACCCTATTAATACCACATCTTGTTCTGTCTTGTGTTAATGCCACATCACCCCTTCCACCTCACTCAAATGTAGATATAAAATCGGAGATGCGTAAGTTCTATTCAGTTGTGTATTTGTGAACTAAAGTCTTTGAAAATGTAATAAGTTTTACGAAACGCGCTCGTGTTGCGTCAGACTAGAAATAGAAATGAATTTTGGAGAATTGATTTTTGATTTACCTCCAACAGTGAAAAGAAATGTACGAAAGATTGAGAAAATTCGTGTTAGAATTATTAATCTTACTTTTTCAGTCATATTTAATAATATATGTCTACAGGAAAGACTGCTACCAAAATATACTAATATATATATATTTATATATATATATATATATATATATATATATATATATATATATATATATATATATATATATATATATTATATATATATATATATATATATATATATATATATATATATATATATATATATATATATATATATATATATATATATATATATATATATATATATATATATATATATATATATATATATATATATATATATATATATATATATATATATATATATATATATATATATATATATATATATATATATATATATATATATATATATATATATATATATATATATATATATATATATATATATATATATATATATATATATATATATATATATATATATATATATATATATATATATATATATATATATATATATATATATATATATATATATATATATATATTGGTGTATACTGGCAGCAGGTTTTCTTTCAAACATGTTTCATTGAATATGACCGCATATTCTGTATTTATTATTTTCTGGTTTAGGGCTTCTATCCCTCTAACTATTTTCTTAGCATCAGGGCTTAATTGAAATAGGAGTTCTCCAAAACTCATTTTCGTACTTTTAAGGTGAAGAAAAGAAGTGATTTACTATAGAGTGTATTACACTTATTTGTATAATTTGCACGACGTTTCGAACCTCCATGGTTCATTCTCAAGTGAACAGATCTTACAATACTAGTTGATTTTATACCCGCATTAGGTCAGGTGATAATACAATGAAGGTGAAAACATGGGGGGATACATAAGGGATAAACATAGGGGCTGCAGAAGGCTTATTGGCCCATACGAGGCATCTCCTATCTAAACACAAAGATTAATCCAGTGTAATTGGCCTGTTATGTTGGACATTGTCTTCTGTGTTGGCATTGATATGTTCTTGTCTTGTCCTTACTCTCATGGTGGGTAGAGTAAATAGTTCCGTGATTTGGGTGTTCATGGTAGGTCGCTCTATTCTTATGTGAATTGCCTCAAGAATTTGTAATCTTCTTGAATCTTGGGTTTTGTCTATTATGCAAGTATTCTTGTTCAACATTTCTCTTGTTAGAGTAATGTCATGGGCTTGTCTCATGTGATTCCTAGGGGCACCAGATTGAAGATGGCATGTCAAACGCCTCGTCAGCTTGGTCGACGTCATACCTATGTACTTACATTGAAGGTTACATCCTTCGTGGGGGCAAGTGTACATGTATACAACGCTTGACTGCTGTAGAGGGTTCTCCGTCGGCTTCGGGCTGTTTTTGATAAGGAGTTCGGAAGTCTTCTTGGTTTTGTAGAATATTATCAGGTTTATGTTTTGGTTAGGAGTAGTGCTTTTTACTCCTTTACGGATTATTTCTTTCATTATTCTTTCCTCTTTTATATGTTCACTGTGCATGGTTGATTTGTAATATAATTTTATTGGGGGTGTTGTGTTTTCTGTTCTAGGTTCTGAATTATACCAACGGTCCAAGTGTCTTCTTATAGCAGCGTTTATTTCCGCGTTGCTATATCCGTTGTTCACCAATACCTGAGTTACTCTTTCAAACTCTCTACTCACGTTGCTCCATTCAGAGCAGTGGGTAAGCGCTCGACGAATATAAGCATTGAGAACACTGGCTTTGTATCTTTGGGGGCACTCACTTCTACCGTTCAGGCATAATCCTATGTTGGTGGGCTTGGTATATACGTTGGTGCTTAAAGAGGTTCCTGTTTTTGTTATTAGTACATCCAAGAATGGCAGACTGTTATTTTCACTATTTTCATGTGTAAATCGGAGTACTGACTCTCTCTCTCGGTGTCTTTTTAGGTCAATTAATTCATCTGAGTCTTTTACTATTACGAATATGTCATCTACATAACGGCAGTATACAGTTGGTTTTTGTCTGCTACTGAAGACCCTATCTTCGATGGTTCCCATATAAAAATTAGCAAATAAAACTCCTAAGGGGGAGCCCATTGCTACTCCGTCTATTTGTAAATACATGTCTCCTTGTGGACTGATGAAAGGGGCTTCCTTTGTACATGCTTCGAGAAGACTTTTCAAGTGTGGCTCAGGTATGTCTAATTTGGGGGTGCTCTCGTCTCTGTATACTCTGTCCAGTATCATTCCTATGGTTGTGTCGACTGGGACGTTGGTAAAAAGGGATTCAACGTCCAGGGAAGCGATGATTCCATCGGGCTGGGTAGATTTGATCAATTCTAGGAAATCTGCTGATGATTGTAGACTAAACTTACTTGGAGTGTATGGAGTTAGGAGTTCATTGAGTTTCTTTGCCAGGTGATAAGTTGGGGTTGGTATTTGGCTGATTATAGGGCGTAGTGGGTTACCTGGTTTATGCGTCTTAACATTGCCGTAGGCATATCCTAAGCCGTAGGCATATCCTTGAAGTTTATTGAAATGCACACTACCTTTCTTTGCGTTGATTGCTGTAATTGTTTTGTTTACTTTCCGCTTAAGGTCTTCTACGGGGTTCCTCGTGATTCGTTGAAATTTGGAGTCGTCACTTAGGATGTCGCTAATTTTGTTCATGTATTCATGGGTAGGAATCAATACATATGCTGCTGTTTTGTCTGCTTTTCTTATTGTTACGTCTTTCAGATTTTTTAGTTGTTTCGCTGCTTCTTTGAGTCGTGGGGTTAAGATTGTAGATGAATATGTTCCTCGTTTTTTCCCTGCTTCTGTAAGTAGTTCAGCTTGAAGTGTGTCAGTGGTGATGACTTTTTTGTTGTCTTCTAGCTTATGGATATCGTCCAGAAGCATTTCGATTTCCAGGCGTTTTTGATGCATCTTTGGTTTAGATAACAATTGACAATTTAGACCAAGATTTAAGAGATCTCGTTGGTCCTGGGTAAGATCATAAGAAGTCAGGTTAAAGTAGCCATCTTTAGGACGAGGGATTTTTAGCTGTCCACCGTTTAGGGATGTTAACTTACGGAGTGTCTTTGTTTCTACAAGAGTTTTATGTTGTTGTTTCAGGTTAAATAGTTCACTGTTGATGGTTTGCTTGAGTTGGATAGGGATGTCGTACTGGGTCCATTTGTTTAACAGATGCTCCGCCTGCTCTATAAAGGTTTGGAGGGCTTCCTTCTTCTTGTTTAGTTGATGCCGAATGAGCTCTTGCCTATACCTATAGGTAAACTCTGTATTGCGGACTGCTGGGTCATGTGGGTTTATATTGGTGTATACTGGCAGCAGGTTTTCTTTCAAACATGTTTCATTGAATATGACCGCATATTCTGTATTTATTATTTTCTGGTTTAGGGCTTCTATCCCTCTAACTATTTTCTTAGCATCAGGGCTTAATTGAAATAGGAGTTCTCCAAAACTCATTTTCGTACTTTTAAGGTGAAGAAAAGAAGTGATTTACTATAGAGTGTATTACACTTATTTGTATAATTTGCACGACGTTTCGAACCTCCATGGTTCATTCTCAAGTGAACAGATCTTACAATACTAGTTGATTTTATACCCGCATTAGGTCAGGTGATAATACAATGAAGGTGAAAACATGGGGGGATACATAAGGGATAAACATAGGGGCTGCAGAAGGCTTATTGGCCCATACGAGGCATCTCCTATTTAAACACAAAGATTAATCCAGTGTAATTGGACATTGTCTTCTGTGTTGGCATCGATATGTTCTTGTCTTGTCCTTACTCTCATGGTGGGTAGAGTAAATAGTTCCGTGATTTGGGTGTTCATGGTAGGTCGCTCTATTCTTATGTGAATTGCCTCAAGAATTTGTAATCTTCTTGAATCTTGGGTTTTGTCTATTATGCAAGTATTCTTGTTCAACATTTCTCCTGTTAGAGTAATGTCATGGGCTTGTCTCATGTGATTCCTAGGGGCACCAGATTGAAGATGGCATGTCAAACGCCTCGTCAGCTTGGTCGACGTCATACCTATGTACTTACATTGAAGGTTACATCCTTCGTGGGGGCAAGTGTACATGTATACAACGCTTGACTGCTGTAGAGGGTTCTCCGTCGGCTTCGGGCTGTTTTTGATAAGGAGTTCGGAAGTCTTCTTGGTTTTGTAGAATATTATCAGGTTTATATATCAGGTTCTTGAAAAACATAAATTAATAATTGAGTCGCAACATGGTTTTATAAATGGCCGTTCATGTTTAACAAATTTGTTATCTTTTTATTCTAGCATTGTTGAGGCAGTTGATAGTGGTAAGGATTGCGATGTTGTATACCTTGACTTTAGCAAAGCTTTTGATACAGTGCCACATGAAAGACTGATTAAAAAAATAGAGTCTCATGGTATTGGGGGTGCTATATTAAGCTGGATTAGGGCATGGCTATACCAAAGGAAACAGAGAGTTAGTATAAATGGAATCAAGTCAGAGTGGGAAAATGTTGTAAGTGGAGTGCCTCAAGGCTCTGTCCTGGGACCTCTGTTGTTTATAATATATATAAATGATTTAGATTCAGGTTTGAGTAGCAACATTTGCAAATTTGCCGATGATACGAAAATCGGTAGGGAAATTAATTCGGAGGAGGACTCACTATCACTTCAAGTTGATCTAGATAGGGTTTTGAAATGGTCAAAGGATTGGCAAATGCAGTTTAATGCTGATAAATGTAAAGTTCTGAGGTTAGGTAATGATGATAGAGTTACAAGATACGAGCTAGATGGTGTTGTGATTGCGAAGTCGGATTGCGAAAGGGATCTGGGAGTTATGATTAGTAAGAATTTAAAACAAAAGGATCAATGCATAAATGTTCGTAATAAGGCAAATCGGACACTTGGATTTATTAATCGCAGCGTTAGTAACAAGACACCTGGTGTGGTTCTCAAGCTATATCTTGCTCTAGTTAGGCCCCATTTAGATTATGCAGTTCAGTTTTGGTCGCCATATTATAGAATGGATATAAATTCACTTGAACGTGTCCAGCGTAGGATGACTAAGTTAATTCCCCAAATTAGAAATCTTTCATATGAAGAAAGATTAACAAAGCTTAAGTTGCATTCACTGGAAAGGCGAAGAGTTAGGGGTGACATGATAGAGGTTTACAAGTGGATGAATGGACATAACCGGGGGGATATTAATAGGGTATTAAAAGTATCAACACAGGACAGAACACGAAACAATGGATATAAATTGGATAAGTTTAGATTTAGGAAAGACTTGGGTAAATACTGGTTCAGTAACAGGGTTGTTGATTTGTGGAACCAATTGCCGCGTAACATTGTGGAGGTGGGGTCCCTCGATTGTTTCAAGCACGGGTTGGACAAGTATATGAGTGGGATTGGGTGGTTATAGAATAGGAGCTGCCTCGTATGGGCCAATAGGCCTTCTGCAGTTACCTTTGTTCTTATGTTCTTATGTTCTTATGTTTTGGTTAGGAGTAGTGCTTTTTACTCCTTTACGGATTATTTCTTTCATTATTCTTTCCTCTTTTATATGTTCACTGTGCATGGTTGATTTGTAATATAATTTTATTGGGGGTGTTGTGGTTTCTGTTCTAGGTTCTGAATTATACCAACGGTAAAGACTAGGGAAAGGATAGGTCCATTAAAAACTGAGACAGGTCAAATAACAGATAGTGATGAAGAGATGAGTAGTATTTTTAATAAATATTTTGTATCTGTATTTACTAAAGAGGAACTTAACAATATGCCTTCAGCCGAACAAGTCTATGTGGGTGGGGACGAGGACAGGTTGACGAGTTTAGCAGTTACCAGGGAGGATGTTCTTAAACAAATAGTAAAACTCAAACCAAACAAATCCCCAGGGCCGGATGAAGTGTTTGCTAGGGTGCTTAAAGAATGCAAAGAGGAGCTTTGTGACCCACTGTCAACCATATTTAATAAATCAGTAGAGTCAGGCAGAGTGCCAGAGTTTTGGAAAGTTGCTAATGTGATACCAGTTTTTAAGAAAGGAGATAGATCACTTGCGTCTAACTATCGACCAATTAGCCTAACGTCTATTGTGGGAAAGTTACTCGAATCTATAATAGCAAATAAAATTCGTCTTCATCTTGAAAAGCATAAATTAATAACTGAGTCGCAACATGGTTTTATAAATGGCCGTTCATGTTTAACAAATTTGTTATCTTTTTATTCTAGCATTGTTGAGGCAGTTGATAGTGGTAAGGATTGCGATGTTGTATACCTTGACTTTAGCAAAGCTTTTGATACAGTGCCACATGAAAGACTGATTAAAAAAATAGAGTCTCATGGTATTGGGGGTGCTATATTAAGCTGGATTAGGGCATGGCTATACCAAAGGAAACAGAGAGTTAGTATAAATGGAATCAAGTCAGAGTGGGAAAATGTTGTAAGTGGAGTGCCTCAAGGCTCTGTCCTGGGACCTCTGTTGTTTATAATATATATAAATGATTTAGATTCAGGTTTGAGTAGCAACATTTGCAAATTTGCCGATGATACGAAAATCGGTAGGGAAATTAATTCGGAGGAGGACTCACTATCACTTCAAGTTGATCTAGATAGGGTTTTGAAATGGTCAAAGGATTGGCAGATGCAGTTTAATGCTGATAAATGTAAAGTTCTGAGGTTAGGTAATGATGATAGAGTTACAAGATACGAGCTAGATGGTGTTGTGATTGCGAAGTCGGATTGCGAAAGGGATCTGGGAGTTATGATTAGTAAGAATTTAAAACAAAAGGATCAATGCATAAATGTTCGTAATAAGGCAAATCGGACACTTGGATTTATTAATCGCAGCGTTAGTAACAAGACACCTGGTGTGGTTCTCAAGCTATATCTTGCTCTAGTTAGGCCCCATTTAGATTATGCAGTTCAGTTTTGGTCGCCATATTATAGAATGGATATAAATTCACTTGAACGTGTCCAGCGTAGGATGACTAAGTTAATTCCCCAAATTAGAAATCTTTCATATGAAGAAAGATTAACAAAGCTTAAGTTGCATTCACTGGAAAGGCGAAGAGTTAGGGGTGACATGATAGAGGTTTACAAGTGGATGAATGGACATAACCGGGGGGATATTAATAGGGTATTAAAAGTATCAACACAGGACAGAACACGAAACAATGGATATAAATTGGATAAGTTTAGATTTAGGAAAGACTTGGGTAAATACTGGTTCAGTAACAGGGTTGTTGATTTGTGGAACCAATTGCCGCGTAACATTGTGGAGGTGGGGTCCCTCGATTGTTTCAAGCACGGGTTGGACAAGTATATGAGTGGGATTGGGTGGTTATAGAATAGGAGCTGCCTCGTATGGGCCAATAGGCCTTCTGCAGTTACCTTTGTTCTTATGTTCTTATGTTCTTATGTCCAAGTGTCTTCTTATAGCAGCGTTTATTTCCGCGTTGCTATATCCGTTGTTCACCAATACCTGAGTTACTCTTTCAAACTCTCTACTCACGTTGCTCCATTCAGAGCAGTGGGTAAGCGCTCGACGAATATAAGCATTGAGAACACTGGCTTTGTATCTTTGGGGGCACTCACTTCTACCATTCAGGCATAATCCTATGTTGGTGGGCTTGGTATATACGTTGGTGCTTAAAGAGGTTCCTGTTTTTGTTATTAGTACATCCAAGAATGGCAGACTGTTATTTTCACTATTTTCATGTGTAAATCGGAGTACTGACTCTCTCTCTCGGTGTCTTTTTAGGTCAATTAATTCATCTGAGTCTTTTACTATTACGAATATGTCATCTACATAACGGCAGTATACAGTTGGTTTTTGTCTGCTACTGAAGACCCTATCTTCGATGGTTCCCATATAAAAATTAGCAAATAAAACTCCTAAGGGGGAGCCCATTGCTACTCCGTCTATTTGTAAATACATGTCTCCTTGTGGACTGATGAAAGGGGCTTCCTTTGTACATGCTTCGAGAAGACTTTTCAAGTGTGGCTCAGGTATGTCTAATTTGGGGGTGCTCTCGTCTCTGTATACTCTGTCCAGTATCATTCCTATGGTTGTGTCGACTGGGACGTTGGTAAAAAGGGATTCAACGTCCAGGGAAGCGATGATTCCATCGGGCTGGGTAGATTTGATCAATTCTAGGAAATCTGCTGATGATTGTAGACTAAACTTACTTGGAGTGTATGGAGTTAGGAGTTCATTGAGTTTCTTTGCCAGGTGATAAGTTGGGGTTGGTATTTGGCTGATTATAGGGCGTAGTGGGTTACCTGGTTTATGCGTCTTAACATTGCCGTAGGCATATCCGTAGGCATATCCTTGAAGTTTATTGAAATGCACACTACCTTTCTTTGCGTTGATTGCTGTAATTGTTTTGTTTACTTTCCG
Organism: Procambarus clarkii; assembly: GCF_040958095.1. NCBI lineage: Eukaryota > Metazoa > Arthropoda > Malacostraca > Decapoda > Cambaridae > Procambarus > Procambarus clarkii. The sequence goes on along the minus strand of NC_091231.1, from coordinate 20,712,328 downwards.
CTTAAGGTCTTCTACGGGGTTCCTCGTGATTCGTTGAAATTTGGAGTCGTCACTTAGGATGTCGCTAATTTTGTTCATGTATTCATGGGTAGGAATCAATACATATGCTGCTGTTTTGTCGGCTTTTCTTATTGTTACGTCTTTCAGATTTTTTAGTTGTTTCGCTGCTTCTTTGAGTCGTGGGGTTAAGATTGTAGATGAATATGTTCCTCGTTTTTTCCCTGCTTCTGCAAGTAGTTCAGCTTGAAGTGTGTCAGTGGTGATGACTTTTTTGTTGTCTTCTAGCTTATGGATATCGTCCAGAAGCATTTCGATTTCCAGGCGTTTTTGATGCATCTTTGGTTTAGATAAGAATTGACAATTTAGACCAAGATTTAAGAGGTCTCGTTGGTCCTGGGTAAGATCATAAGAAGTCAGGTTAAAGTAGCCATCTTTAGGACGAGGGATTTTTAGCTGTCCACCGTTTAGGGATGTAAACTTACGGAGTGTCTTTGTTTCTACAAGAGTTTTATGTTGTTGTTTCAGGTTAAATAGTTCACTGTTGATGGTTTGCTTGAGTTGGATAGGGATGTCGTACTGGGTCCATTTGTTTAACAGATGCTCCGCCTGCTCTATAAAGGTTTGGAGGGCTTCCTTCTTCTTGTTTAGTTGATGCCGAATGAGCTCTTGCCTATACCTATAGGTAAACTCTGTATTGCGGACTGCTGGGTCATGTGGGTTTATATTGGTGTATACTGGCAGCAGGTTTTGGATCTGTGGATCGCGCAAAAGGGAAAGCAACGAAGAGAAAGGAAGCGCAGGCCCCTCAGAAAGTAAAGGAAGTACCTAAGCAAACATTAGTTGTGGGAGATTCCCAGATAAGGTATTTGGATAGAACGTTTTGTGCTAGAGATAGGGGGAACAGGTTAAGGGTTTGCTATCCCGGAGCTGGCATTGGTGATATTATAAACAACATGAATGATATTATGGCTGGTAATGGGAACAATCCCATTATTTGCATTAGCGTGGGAGGAAATGATGTTGGTCGAGTCAGGAGTGAGGAACTGATTCAGAGGTATAAAACAGCCATAGAGTTAGTTAGGAGCAAGGGAGGAATCCCGATCATATGTGGCATTCTTCCAAGAAAGGGAGTGGGAAATGAATGGATATCGAGGGCACTTGGTGTCAATTGCCGGCTGGAAAGATATTGCAAATCAAATGCAATATCTTTCATAGACAACTGGGAACACTTCTATGGAAGAAATGAAATGTATGCTCGTGATGGGGTGCATCTATCGAGAGCTGGGGTTGTTGCTGTTGCGAACTCGCTAGAAGAAGTGGTTAGAGGTGTTTGTTTGGGTTTAAACTGTTAGTAGATAGAGGTATGGGAATTGATTTGGAGGAAGGAGGTAATAAAAGTATGTGTTTGTGGGAGAAAGGAATTGGCAAAACGATCAGGGAAAGAGAAGGTCCGCAAAATAACAATTCACTTAGGGTATATTACACTAACAGTAGAAGTCTAAGAAATAAAATTAACGAATTAAATGCTCTTGTCTGCACAGAAAAAATAGATATTATTGCACTTACCGAAACGTGGATGAATGTAGAAAATAGAGAACTATTAGCTGAATATCAAATATATGGATTTAAACTATTTCACACAGATAGATATATTAGACGAGGAGGTGGAGTAGCCATATATGTTAGGGACAATTTGAAATGTAGTCTCAAAGAGGGAATCAAAACAGAGCCACACACAGAAACTATTTGGATTGAATTAAACGAAAAAGCTAATAATATTATAATAGGAGTAATATATAGGCCACCAAATTTAGACAGAATGGAAGCAAAGCATCTATGGGATGAAATATCTAGAGCATCTAGATCTAACAGTATTTATGTCATGGGTGACTTTAATTTTAGCGGAATAAACTGGTTGAACAAAACAGGGAATAGTGAAGCAGAAGATTTTCTAGAATTAATTGACGATTGCTTTCTTACGCAACACATTAAGGAACCAACACGGGAAAATAATATTTTAGATTTAGTGTTAACTAACAGGGAAACGCAAATTAATGACATCGAAATAGGGAGTGAGCTAGGGAGCAGTGATCACAAAGAAATCAGATTTAGCATAGAATGGAATAGACCAGTAGGAGAAAATTCTGTTAAAGTGCCAGATTTTCGAAAAGCTGATTTTAATAGCCTAAGAAATTTTTTGGGTCAAATTGATTGGAAAGGCTTGGGTATGGGGTGTGGGCCGGTCTTGGAGCGAGACATGAACCCAGCGTTAGGTGACTTAAATGGGGATTTCGATGTGGATTCAATATATAACTTATTTAAGAATATTCTAAACAAAGCACAGGAACGTAGTATACCATACAAATTGAATAGATCGTATACTAATGACCCAAAGTGGATAACAAAGAATTTGAAGAACCTTATAGGTAAAAAGAGAGCTTGGTACAAAAGGATTAAAAATGGGGAGGTCACTTTAGAACAGGAATTCGTACAACTGGTTAGAAATGTTAAAAAAGAGATAAGGAAAGCAAAAAGAAACTATGAAGTTCGCATAGCAGGGCAAGCAAAGACAAATCCTAAAGGGTTTTTTCAGTTATATCGTACTAAGACTAGGGAAAGGATAGGTCCATTAAAAACTGAGACAGGTCAAATAACAGATAGTGATGAAGAGATGAGTAGTATTTTTAATAAATATTTTGTATCTGTATTTACTAAAGAGGAACTTAACAATATGCCTTCAGCCGAACAAGTCTATGTGGGTGGGGACGAGGACAGGTTGACGAGTTTAGCAGTTACCAGGGAGGATGTTCTTAAACAAATAGTAAAACTCAAACCAAACAAATCCCCAGGGCCGGATGAAGTGTTTGCTAGGGTGCTTAAAGAATGCAAAGAGGAGCTTTGTGACCCACTGTCAACCATATTTAATAAATCAATAGAGTCAGGCAGAGTGCCAGAGTTTTGGAAAGTTGCTAATGTGATACCAGTTTTTAAGAAAGGAGATAGATCACTTGCGTCTAACTATCGACCAATTAGCCTAACGTCTATTGTGGGAAAGTTACTCGAATCTATAATAGCAAATAAAATTCGTCTTCATCTTGAAAAACATAAATTAATAATTGAGTCGCAACATGGTTTTATAAATGGCCGTTCATGTTTAACAAATTTGTTATCTTTTTATTCTAGCATTGTTGAGGCAGTTGATAGTGGTAAGGATTGCGATGTTGTATACCTTGACTTTAGCAAAGCTTTTGATACAGTGCCACATGAAAGACTGATTAAAAAAATAGAGTCTCATGGTATTGGGGGTGCTATATTAAGCTGGATTAGGGCATGGCTATACCAAAGGAAACAGAGAGTTAGTATAAATGGAATCAAGTCAGAGTGGGAAAATGTTGTAAGTGGAGTGCCTCAAGGCTCTGTCCTGGGACCTCTGTTGTTTATAATATATATAAATGATTTAGATTCAGGTTTGAGTAGCAACATTTGCAAATTTGCCGATGATACGAAAATCGGTAGGGAAATTAATTCGGAGGAGGACTCACTATCACTTCAAGTTGATCTAGATAGGGTTTTGAAATGGTCAAAGGATTGGCAGATGCAGTTTAATGCTGATAAATGTAAAGTTCTGAGGTTAGGTAATGATGATAGAGTTACAAGATACGAGCTAGATGGTGTTGTGATTGCGAAGTCGGATTGCGAAAGGGATCTGGGAGTTATGATTAGTAAGAATTTAAAACAAAAGGATCAATGCATAAATGTTCGTAATAAGGCAAATCGGACACTTGGATTTATTAATCGCAGCGTTAGTAACAAGACACCTGGTGTGGTTCTCAAGCTATATCTTGCTCTAGTTAGGCCCCATTTAGATTATGCAGTTCAGTTTTGGTCACCATATTATAGAATGGATATAAATTCACTTGAACGTGTCCAGCGTAGGATGACTAAGTTAATTCCCCAAATTAGAAATCTTTCATATGAAGAAAGATTAACAAAGCTTAAGTTGCATTCACTGGAAAGGCGAAGAGTTAGGGGTGACATGATAGAGGTTTACAAGTGGATGAATGGACATAACCGGGGGGATATCAATAGGGTATTAAAAGTATCAACACAGGACAGAACACGAAACAATGGATATAAATTGGATAAGTTTAGATTTAGGAAAGACTTGGGTAAATACTGGTTCAGTAACAGGGTTGTTGATTTGTGGAACCAATTGCCGCGTAACATTGTGGAGGTGGGGTCCCTCGATTGTTTCAAGCACGGGTTGGACAAGTATATGAGTGGGATTGGGTGGTTATAGAATAGGAGCTGCCTCGTATGGGCCAATAGGCCTTCTGCAGTTACCTTTGTTCTTATGTTCTTATGTTTTCTTAAGAACATAAGAACAAAGGCAACTGCAGAAGGCCTATTGGCCCATACGAGGCAGCTCCTATTCTATAACCACCCAATCCCACTCAAATACTTGTCCAACCCGTGCTTGAAACAATCGAGGGACCCCACCTCCACAATGTTACGCGGCAATTGGTTCCACAAATCAACAACCCTGTTACTGAACCAGTATTTACCCAAGTCTTTCCTAAATCTAAACTTATCCAATTTATACCCATTGTTTCGTGTTCTGTCCTGTGTTGATACTTTTAATACCCTATTAATATCCCCCCGGTTATGTCCATTCATCCACTTGTAAACCTCTATCATGTCACCCCTAACTCTTCGCCTTTCCAGTGAATGCAACTTAAGCTTTGTTAATCTTTCTTCATATGAAAGATTTCTAATTTGGGGAATTAACTTAGTCATCCTACGCTGGACACGTTCAAGTGAATTTATATCCATTCTATAATATGGCGACCAAAACTGAACTGCATAATCTAAATGGGGCCTAACTAGAGCAAGATATAGCTTGAGAACCACACCAGGTGTCTTGTTACTAACGCTGCGATTAATAAATCCAAGTGTCCGATTTGCCTTATTACGAACATTTATGCATTGATCCTTTTGTTTTAAATTCTTACTAATCATAACTCCCAGATCCCTTTCGCAATCCGACTTCGCAATCACAACACCATCTAGCTCGTATCTTGTAACTCTATCATCATTACCTAACCTCAGAACTTTACATTTATCAGCATTAAACTGCATCTGCCAATCCTTCGACCACCCCAAATAATGTTTCTTTCAAACATGTTTCATTGAATATGACCGCATATTCTGTATTTATTATTTTCTGGTTTAGGGCTTCTATCCCTCTAACTATTTTCTTAGCATCAGGGCTTAATTGAAATAGGAGTTCTCCGAAACTCATTTTCGTACTTTTAAGGTGAAGAAAAGAAGTGATTTACTATAGAGTGTATTACACATATTTGTATAATTTGCACGACGTTTCGAACCTCCATGATTCATTATCAAGTGAACAGATCTTACAATACTAGTTGATTTTATACCCGCATTAGGTCAGGTGATAATACAATGAAGGTGAAAACATGGGGGGATACATAAGGGATATACATAGGGGCTGCAGAAGGCTTATTGGCCCATACGAGGCATCTCCTATCTAAACACAAAGATTAATCCAGTGTAATTGGCCTGTTATGTTGGACATTGTCTTCTGTGTTGGCATCGATATGTTCTTGTCTTGTCCTTACTCTCATGGTGGGTAGAGTAAATAGTTCCGTGATTTGGGTGTTCATGGTAGGTCGCTCTATTCTTATGTGAATTGCCTCAAGAATTTGTAATCTTCTTGAATCTTGGGTTTTGTCTATTATGCAAGTATTCTTGTTCAACATTTCTCTTGTTAGAGTAATGTCATGGGCTTGTCTCATGTGATTCCTAGGGGCACCAGATTGAAGATGGCATGTCAAACGCCTCGTCAGCTTGGTCGACGTCATACCTATGTACTTACATTGAAGGTTACATCCTTCGTGGGGGCAAGTGTACATGTATACAACGCTTGGCTGCTGTAGAGGGTTCTCCGTCGGCTTCGGGCTGTTTTTGATAAGGAGTTCGGAAGTCTTCTTGGTTTTGTAGAATATTATCAGGTTTATGTTTTGGTTAGGAGTAGTGCTTTTTACTCCTTTACGGATTATTTCTTTCATTATTCTTTCCTCTTTTATATGTTCACTGTGCATGGTTGATTTGTAATATAATTTTATTGGGGGTGTTGTGGTTTCTGTTCTAGGTTCTGAATTATACCAACGGTCCAAGTGTCTTCTTATAGCAGCGTTTATTTCCGCGTTGCTATATCCGTTGTTCACCAATACCTGAGTTACTCTTTCAAACTCTCTACTCACGTTGCTCCATTCAGAGCAGTGGGTAAGCGCTCGACGAATATAAGCATTGAGAACACTGGCTTTGTATCTTTGGGGGCACTCACTTCTACCGTTCAGGCATAATCCTATGTTGGTGGGCTTGGTATATACGTTGGTGCTTAAAGAGGTTCCTGTTTTTGTTATTAGTACATCCAAGAATGGCAGAATGTTATTTTCACTATTTTCATGTGTAAATCGGAGTACTGACTCTCTCTCTAGGTGTCTTTTTAGGTCAATTAGTTCGTCTGAGTCTTTTACTATTACGAATATGTCATCTACATAACGGCAGTATACAGTTGGTTTTTGTCTGCTACTGAAGACCCTATCTTCGATGGTTCCCATATAAAAATTAGCAAATAAAATTCCTAAGGGGGAGCCCATTGCTACTCCGTCTATTTGTAAATAGACGGAGTCCAATGTCCAACATAACAGGCCAATTACACTGGATTAATCTTTGTGTTTAGATAGGAGATGCCTCGTATGGGCCAATAAGCCTTCTGCAGCCCCTATGTTTATCCCTTATGTATCCCCCCATGTTTTCACCTTCATTGTATTATCACCTGACCTAATGCGGGTATAAAATCAACTAGTATTGTAAGATCTGTTCACTTGAGAATGAACCATGGAGGTTCGAAACGTCGTGCAAATTATACAAATAAGTGTAATACACTCTATAGTAAATCACTTCTTTTCTTCACCTTAAAAGTACGAAAATGAGTTTTGGAGAACTCCTATTTCAATTAAGCCCTGATGCAAAGAAAATAGTTAGAGGGATAGAAGCCCTAAACCAGAAAATAATAAATACAGAATATGCGGTCATATTCAATGAAACATATATATATATATATACATATATATATATATATATATATATATATATATATATATATATATATATATATATATATATATATATATATATATACTGTGTACATTTAGGGGTGATCCTGGACGGCATGGGTTTGAATCCTGGCCGGGTTAAAAGAGTTCTTAGTGATACATGGCTTGCGCATTCATGCAGCTTTCTCACACACACACACACACACACACACACACACACACACACACACACATATATATATATATATATATATATATATATATATATATATATATATATATATATATATATATATATATATATATATATATATATGTAGAGTGTATTACACATATTTGTATAATTTGCACGACGTTTCGAACCTCCATGGTTCATTCTCAAGTGAACAGATCTTACAATACTAGTTGATTTTATACCCGCATTAGGTCAGGTGATAGGTCAGGCTTTTCACTTTCCTTCTTAAAGCCATTTAACCTCTGAAGAGACAACTAACACAACACCTATACCCCCTGTTAGACTATTTTACAGGAACTTCTTTTCCACAGCTCATAAAACGGAGGAAAGGGTCCTGAAAGATATTGTTAATAGAAACGTTATCCCTACAGACAAAAATCAGAGGATACAACTGACGATTTACTATAAAACCAGAAAAACGGCCAGCCTACTCATGAGAAACTCTCCAGACACAAAACAGAACGCTTTAAAAGAGACTAACGTCGTCTATGCCTTCAAATGCCCACTTGGGGACTGTAAGCTCCAAAAAACCTAGTATATAGGCAAGACAACAACATCTCTTTCTAGGCGTTTAACGATGCATAAGCAACAGGGCTCCATTAAGGAACATATAATCTCTTCCCATAACCAAACCATCACCAGAGAAATCCTAGTAAACAACACAAAAATCATCGATAGATACAGCGATAGCAGGCGGCTTGACGTTTGCGAGGCACTACACATCAAGAAGTCAACACCAGCAATCAACAGCCAATTATTGCACAACTATATTCTACCCACCTCAAGACTCCGCTCCAATATAGAAGCATCAAGAAATATGGACCAATAGGCTTTCTACAAACACTTCTATTCAATACCCATTGTTTCTGTTCTGTCTTGTGTTGATACTTTTAATACCCTATTAATATCCCCTCTTGTTCTGTCTTGTGTTAATGCCACATCACCCCTCCCACCTCACTCAAATGTAGATATAAAATCAGAGATACGTAAGTTCTAATCAGTTGTGTATTTGTGAAGTCTTTGAAAATGTAATAAGTTTTACGAAACGCGCCCGTGTCGCGTCAGACTAGAAATAAAAATGAATTTTGGAGAAGTGATTTTTGATTTACCTCCAACAGTGAAGCGTAATGTACGAAAGATTGAGAAAATTCGTGTTAGAATTATTAATCTTACTTTTTCGGTCAGATTTAATAATATATGTCTACAGGAAAGACTGCTACCAAAATATACTAATATATATTTAATATATATATATATATATATATATATATATATATATATATATAAATATATATATATATATATATATATATATATATATATATATATGTATATATCTATATATATATAAATATATATAAATATATATATATATATATATATATATATATATATATATATATATATATATATATATATATATATATATATATATATATATATATATATATATATATATATATATATATATATATATATATATATATATATATATGACCGAAAAGGTAAGATTAATAACTCTAACACGAATCTTCTGAATATTTCTTATGTTTTTCTTCACTGTCGGTGGTAATATAAATAACAATTTTCCAAAATTAATTTTGTAATTGACTGATGCCTGAACGCGTTTCGTAATTCATATTACATTTTCAAAGACTTAATTTACACACAAATTCTTTGTATTTATACTCTATTGGATGAGGTGATATGGTACAAAAGTTTTGGGTGAGGTGACAAACACAAGACAGAACACGGAGCAATGGGTATAAATTGGATAAGTGAACATATGAATGGAAGTAACTGCAGAAAGTCTATTGGCTCATACTTCCTCTTGCTCCTTCCATATTGGTTCGGGGTCTTGAAGTAGGTAGAATATAGTTGTGCATTTATTGGCTGTTGATTGCTGGTGTTGACTTTTTGATGTGTAGTGCCTGGCTGATGTCAAGCCGCCTGCTTGCCGTACCTATCGATGATTTCTGTGTTCTTTATTAAGATTTCTCTGGTGATGATCTGGTTGTGAGAAGCGATTATGTGTTCCTTGATGGCTCCCTGTTGCTTATGCATTGTTAGCCGCCTAGAAAGAGACGTTGTTTTCTTGCCTATATACTGAGTTCTTTGGGGCTTACAGTCCCCAAGTGGGCATTTAAAGGCATAGACGACGTTGGTCTCCTTCAAAGCATTCTGCTTGGTGTCAGGCGAGTTTTTTTATGAGTAGATTGGCCGTTTTTTTGGTTTTATAATAAATTATCAATTGTATATTCTGATTTTTGTCTGTAGGGATGACGTTCCTATGAACAATATCTTTCAGGACCCTTTCATCTGTTTTATGAGCTGTCGAAAAGAAGTTCCTGTAAAATAGTCTAATTGGGGGTACAAGTGTTGTGTTGTTGACTCTTCAGAAGTTGCATGGCGTTATAACTTTTCATTTTATGATGTCTTCAACGAAACCGTTAGAAAAGCCGTTGTTGACTAGGACTTGCCTTACCCTACAGAGTTCTTCATCGACTTCTTTCCATCCTGAGCTGTGGCTTATAGCATGGTCGACGTAAGCATTGACAACACTCCTCTTGTACCTGTCTGGGCAGTCACTATTGACATTAAGGCACATTCCTATGTTTGTTTCTTTGGTGTAGACTGCAGTATGGAAGCCTCCGCTCTTTTCCGTGACTGTTACATCCAGAAAGGGCAGCTTCCCATTGTTCTCCATCTCGTACGTGAAACTCAACACAGAAATCTGCTCAAATGCCTCCTTCAGCTGCTGCAGATCTCTGGCATCAGGTACCTGTGTAAAAATGTCGTCAACATACCTGCAGTACATGACGGGTTTCCAGCCCATGTCAACTATGACCCTCTGTTCGATGGTGAACATATAGATGTTCGCAAACAGGACACCTAGGGGAGAACCCATGGCGACCCCATCTACTTGCTTATACATGTGCCCATCTGGGCTCACGAAGGGTGCCTTTTTAGTGCAGGCTTGGAGGAGTTTCCTCAGTATGCTTTCTGGCATGTCAAGAGGAGTGCAAGCCGGATCACTATACACTCTATACACGATATGGCCTGGTATGGGTGACTATCCATGTGTACCATGTACCATAGGCTCATGTGTACCTATGCGTGTGTGTGTATGTGAATGCGTGTGTGTGTGTGTGTATGTTTGTTTGTTTGCTTTACATGAATCTGATCGATTAACATGTGTATATTTGATTATTATTGAGTAAACACATTAATGGAGAACGGCCTGGTATGGGTGATAATCCATGTGTACCATTCACCATAGGCACATGTGTACTTAGGTGTGTGTGTGTGTGTTTGTTTGTTTATGTTATATGAATTTGATAGATTATCACGAGTACATGTGAGTATCAATGTGTACACACATTGATACACACAGTCCGGGTCATGGGATGGTAGACGCGTTGCGCGTTGCTCGTTCGATTAAGCTTCATATTTCGGGACAATAGAGGGATACACGGAAAATTCGTTGATTAGTGATTATACAAAGTGCAACACACCGATTAGAAACTACAAAATTCATGGATTGCGTCCGATAGTGCAAATTAGTCAAGACCAGGGGTACGACATCAGTGTCAAGACAAGCACGTGGCGCCACTGATTGATCAGAGGGTACGCAACTTGTTGTGACAGTGAAGACGAAAACTAATAGTGAATAGAATAGTGAGGAAGTGAGTCTAAAACGTGCAGCATTAGAGCTATACCGGTGCTAAGGGGAACAAGAAGCTGATTACTGGTGGTATAAGGAATAAGAGGGAGGTATCTACGCCTGGCAGCAGCGTGGACTCCAGCAGGCCTACGAGACGTCGACAGTACTTCTATCATATGTTTGTGTCGTGGGGGGGGGGGGGGAGAGGATTGATGGTGAGGCCTCTCAATAAGTCAGTACACCACTAGTGTACAGACTTAATGTATTATAATAGTTAGTCTTGGATATAAGTAACAAACATAAACGAACCTCAAGACACCGTATACGGCTCACGGCTCACGTGGGTTCTCGTTTCGTGGCACCCAAGTGGGAACAAAAAAAAAACTACACAACCCCCTACCTTCTCTCACCCCTACCCCCAACCCCCTCACTGTAGTACCTCCAACAGTACAGTACTCCAACAGTACCCTTAAGTCTTCAACAGAGTGCAGGGTTTATATAATATCATATCAAAGTCACTAAAGCATTCCATTCAATAATACAAGATAAATTGGTAGACAGGAGGCTAGGACCTTAATATGACCTCACCGGACAAGCCGCTAAGTCCCCTAGATCTCCCCCCCCCCCCCCTCCCCTCCACAGTAAACTGAAGACAACACCCTCACGTACACGCACACGCTCACACACACACGCTCACACACACACACACACACACACACACACACACACACACACACACACACACACACACACACACACACACACACACACACACACACACACACACACACACACACACACTACGGGGGCCTCGTAGCCTGGTGGATAGCGCGCAGGACTCGTAATTCTGTGGCGCGGGTTCGATTCCCGCACGAGGCAGAAACAAATGTTTCAAATGAATGAAACAAAGTTTCTTTCACCCTAAGTGCCCCTGTTACCTAGCAGTAAATAGGTACCTGGGAGTTAGTCAGCTGTCACGGGCTGCTTCCTGGGGTGTGTGTGTGTGGTGTGAAAAAAAAAAAAAAAAGTAGTTAGTAAACAGTAGACAGTTGAGAGGCGGGCCGAAAGAGCAAAGCTCAACCCCCGCAAAAACACAACTAGTAAACAACTAGTAAACTAGTAGTAAACACACACACACACACACAAAGCAGCTAACGTAGTCCCGATATACAAGAAAGGGGATAGACAGGAGGCACTGAACTACAGGCCAGTGTCCCTAACCTGCATACCATGCAAGCTGATGCAGAAGATTGTGCGAAAAAAACTAGTGGAGCATCTGGAGCGAAGGAACTTTGTAACACAGCATCAACATGGGTTCAGGGATGGCAGGTCCTGCCTCACAGGGTTACTTGAATTCTACGACCAGGCAACAAAAATAAGGCAAGAAAGAGAAGGGTGGGCAGACTGCATATTTTTGGATTGTCAGAAAGCCTTTGATACAGTGCCACACAAGAGGCTAGTGCGAAAGTTGGAGATGCAGGCTGGAGTGAAAGGTAAGGTACTTCGGTGGATAGAAGAGTACCTAAGCAACAGGAGACAACGAGTCTGTGTGAGGGGTGAGGTCTCAGATTGGCGAGACGTCACAAGTGGAGTCTCGCAGGGGTCAGTCCTTGGACCTATACTGTTTCTGGTATATGTAAATGATCTCCCAGAGGGTATAGATTCGTTCCTCTCAATGTTTGCCGACGATGCAAAAATTATGAGGAGGATTGAAACAGAGGATGATAGTAGGAGGCTACAAGATGACCTAGATAGATTGAATGAATGGTCCAACAAATGGCTGTTGAAGTTCAACCCGAGTAAATGCAAAGTAATGAAACTAGGCAGTGGAAACAGGAGGCCAGACACAGGATACAGAATAGGAGATGAAGTACTTAATGAAACAGACAGAGAGAAAGATGTAGGAGTTGATATCACACCTAATCTGTCTCCTGAAGCCCACATAAAAAGAATAACGTTTGCGACATATGCGAGGCTGGCTAACATCAGAACAGCGTTCAGGAACCTGTGTAAGGAATCATTCAGAATCTTGTACACCACATATGTAAGACCAATCCTGGAGTATGCGGCCCCAGCATGGAGCCCGTACCTTGGCAAGCACAAGACGAAGCTGGAAAAAGTCTAAAAGTATGCCACTAGACTAGTCCCAGAACTAAGAGGCATGAGTTACGAGGAAAGGCTGCGGGAAATGCACCTTACGACACTGGAAGACAGAAGAGTAAGGGGAGACATGATCACAACCTACAAAATCCTCAGAGGAATCGACCGGGTAAACAAGGATAAACTATTCAACAAAGGTGGGATGCGAACAAGGGGACACAGATGGAAACTGAGTACCCACATGAGCCACAGAGACATTAGAAGGAACTTTTTCAGTGTCAGAATAGTTAACGGATGGAATGCATTAGGCAGTGTTGTGGTGGAGGCTGAGTCCATACACAATTTTAAATGTAGATATGATAGAGCCCAGTAGGCTCAGGAATCTGTACACCAGTTGATTGACAGTTGAGAGGCAGGACCAAAGAGCCAAAGCTCAAACCCCGCAAGCACAGACAGGTGAGTACACACACACACAATCACAAACAGGATTTGACACCCTGGCGAGAAGCGACCATTCCTATCTCCCCCTCCTAGCTGACACTTCCCTTTCTCACGCTCTCCTCTCCCCCTCTCTCTCATTAGTTCCTCTTCTCTCTCTCCCTCTCCCTGTAACTCTCTCCCTCTCAACCACTCCCTCCCCCTCTCTCACTCACACTTGTCTTCCCCACATTTCTCTGTCTCTGTCTCTGTCTCTCTCTCTCTCTCCCTCTCCCTGTAACTCTCTCCCTCTCAACCACTCCCTCCCCCTCTCTCACTCACACTTGTCTTCCCCACATTTCTCTCTCTCTCTCTCTCTCTCTCTCTCTCTCTCTCTCTCTCTCTCTCTCTCTCTCTCTCTCTCTCTCTCTCTCTCTCTCTCTCTCTCTCTCTCTCTCTCTCTCTCTCTCTCTCTCTCTCTCTCTCTCTCTCTCTCTCTCTCTCTCTCTCTCTCTCTCTCTCTCTCTCTCTCTCTCTCTCTCTCTCTCTCTCTCTCTCTCTCTCTCTCTCTCTCTCTCTCTCTCTCTCTCTCTCTCTCTCTCTCTCTCTCTCTCTCTCTCTCTCTCTCTCTCTCTCTCTCTCTCTCTCTCTCTCTCTCTCTCTCTCTCTCTCTCTCTCTCTCTCTCTCTCTCTCTCTCTCTCTCTCTCTCTCTCTCTCTCTCTCTCTCTCTCTCTCTCTCTCTCTCTCTCTCTCTCTCTCTCTCTCTCTCTCTCTCTCTCTCTCTCTCTCTCTCTCTCTCTCTCTCTCTCTCTCTCTCTCTCTCTCTCTCTCTCTCTCTCTCTCTCTCTCTCTCTCTCTCTCTCTCTCTCTCTCTCTCTCTCTCTCTCTCTCTCTCTCTCTCTCTCTCTCTCTCTCTCTCTCTCTCTCTCTCTCTCTCTCTCTCTCTCTCTCTCTCTCTCTCTCTCTCTCTCTCTCTCTCTCTCTCTCTCTCTCTCTCTCTCTCTCTCTCTCTCTCTCTCTCTCTCTCTCTCTCTCTCTCTCTCTCTCTCTCTCTCTCTCTCTCTCTCTCTCTCTCTCTCTCTCTCTCTCTCTCTCTCTCTCTCTCTCTCTCTCTCTCTCTCTCTCTCTCTCTCTCTCTCTCTCTCTCTCTCTCTCTCTCTCTCTCTCTCTCTCTCTCTCTCTCTCTCTCTCTCTCTCTCTCTCTCTCTCTCTCTCTCTCTCTCTCTCTCTCTCTCTCTCTCTCTCTCTCTCTCTCTCTCTCTCTCTCTCTCTCTCTCTCTCTCTCTCCCCTTCTTCTCTATTATCTCTCTCCCCCCCTTCTCTCTCATCTCTCTCCCCCATTCTCTTTCATCTCTCCCCCCTTCTCTCTCATCTCTCCTCCCCCTTCTCTTTCATCTCTCACCCCTTCTCTCTCATCTCTTTCCCCCCTTCTCTCTCATCCCTCTCCCCCCTTCTCTCTTATCTCTCTCCCCCCTCTCTCTTATCTCTCATCTCTCCCCCTTCTCTCTCATCTCTCCCCCTCTCTCTCATCTCTCCCCCTCTCTCTCATCTCTCCCCCTTCTCTCTCATCTCTCTCCCCCCTTCTCTCTCATCTCTCCCCCCTTTTCTCTCATCTCTCCCCCCCTTCTCTCTCATCCCTCTCCCCCCTTCTCTCTTATCTCTCTCCCCACCCCTTCTTCTCTCTCATCTCTCCCCCTTCTCTCTCATCTTTTCCCCTTCTCCCTCATCTCTCTCCCCCCTTCTCTCTCATCTCTCCCCCCCTTCTCTCTCATCTCTCCCCCCTTCTCTCTCATCCCTCTCCCCCCTTCTCTTTTATCTCTCTCCCCACCCCCCTTCTCTCTCATCTCTCTCCCCCCTTCTCTCTCATCTCTCCCCCCTTTTCTCTCATCTCTCCCCCCCTTCTCTCTCATCCCTCTCCCCCTTCTCTCTTATCTCTCTCCCCACCCCTTCTTCTCTCTCATCTCTCCCCCTTCTCTCTCATCTTTTCCCCTTCTCCCTCATCTCTCTCCCCCCTTCTCTCTCATCTCTCCCCCCCTTCTCTCTCATCTCTCCCCCCTTCTCTCTCATCCCTCTCCCCCCTTCTCTTTTATCTCTCTCCCCACCCCCCTTCTCTCTCATCTTTCTCAACTATCTCCCACCTCTATCTCTCTCATAGGGAGAAAACATGTCTGTGAAACTGACTCCGGGAAGCAGCCACAGGAAGACAGACATGGGAGGGACAAACTCAGAGGATGGGGGGGAACAGGAAGCCTGGATTAAGGGAATAGTCCAGCAAATGTGTGATTAATTCAGTGAAGGACTGAGGGTAATGAGGGAGACAGTTACCAACCTGCAGGATGAACTAAGGGCAGCAAAGGAGGAGATAAGAAGCCTGAAGGAGACTCCCTCCCCAATATAAGACACGAACTGAGATAGGAATGCTGCTGTTGAGGGGAATTCTTCACCACAACGCTCTTTTGCAGAACTGTTTAAAAAGAACCCTGAAGCTAGGTCTGCAGTTAGGGAAGTTGACATGGAAGTGGCTTCTCAGGATGCAGCTAAATGTACTAGCCAGCTGATAGAGCAGAAAAGAGCAGAAGTAATAGTAGGCATTAGGGAGCAAACAGGGACCAGTCCAATGGACAGAAGAGAGAAGGACAAAAATGAAGTTAGTGAGATCCTTAAGAGACTAAAGATGGAAAGGGCTGACCAAAATATCGAAAAGATTTTCAGGATCGGACGGTACAACAAGGACAGAGACTGACTGATAAAGATGGTATTCACAAGCAAGAGATTTGTTAGCAAGGAAGAGTGGACTAGCAAATGTACAGACGTTCAAAAAAGTATTCGTACCGAGGGATATGACAAGGGACGAGAGTAGGAAGGCAGCATCTGCCAGGATGGAGAGCAGGGAGAGAGAAAGAAGTCAGGGAGTCACAACCCCGAGCCCTACAATCCCAGAGGGGAGCGGGGAACCCTCCACAAGCAGCTCAACAGACACAGTGAGAGAAGCACCTCCCCCATCCTCCACCCAATAGATGCCCTACCTGCCCCAACCCCTGGTGCCGACCTTGGGTACTTTCCCCCCACTCTCCCCTCCTCAGCAACTCCCATCTTCCCCACCTCACCAGGCCCTCCTTAATCCCCCATGCCCTCCCTTCTCCTCAACCTTCAAGCCCTCCATTCTCCCCCCCCCCCTCCAAACTCTCCAGTATCCCCCACCTGCTTGAGGCCTTCCTTCTCCCCCACTCTCCTAAACCCTTCCTGCTCCCCCACTCTCCTAAGCCCTCCCTTCTTCCTCAACCCCCTCAGCACTCCCTTTCCCCCATCCTCATCCCCCCAAGCCCTCCTCTCTGTTATACACCACCAAGCCCCCCATTCCCTCCATCCCTCCCAACCCTCCCTCCTCACACACCCCACCAAGCCTCCCCTTCTCCCACACTCCCCAAAGCCTTCCCCTCTCACCCACTCCCCCAAGCCTTCCCCTCTCACCCACCTCCCCCAAGCCTCCCCAGCCTCCCCACCCCTAATGCCTCCACCGCCTCCCCCCCCCCCCAAGCCTCTCCCGCCTCCCCACCCCCAAGCCTTCCCCGTCTCCCCACCCCCTACACCACCCTCCACGTACCGGATCCTCCCAGCCCCCACACAAACCAGATCCCCCAGGTCCCCCTTCATAGGTCCTCCCATCCCAATTCCCTCCATGTTTCACTGCTTCAGGGGAAGCAAAAGGATTTGAGAAGGGACAGAAGAGAGTCAGTTTCAGGGTGATGTACTCGAACATAGATGGGATCACAAGCAAGGCAAGAGAAATAAGGGAAAGAGCACAGGAAGTGAGCCCAGATGTAATCGGACTCACTGAAACAAAACTCTCAGGAATCATAACGAATGCAGTGTTTCCCCAGAACTACACTGTAATAAGGAAAGAGAGGGAGGGATGGGGAGGAGGTGGAGTGGCCCTACTAATAAGAAAAGAATGGAGACTACATAACAGGCATCATGACAATGGAAGGACCAAAAGTAGTAGTAGCTGTGATATATAACCCTCCACCAAATGACATAAGAACAAGGCAAGAGTATGACAACAACAACACGGCAGTTAACACTATAACTGAGAAGGCAGCCTCTGCTGCCTGTAGAAATAGATCCCGTCTGGTCATCATGGGGAATTCAATCATGGAAGGATAGACTGGGAGAACAAGGATCCACATGGAGGAGATGATACATGGAGAACCAAGCTAATGGAGGTGGCGACAAGAAACATTCTAAGCCAACGTGTCAAGGAACCCACTAGGATGAGAGGTAATATTGAACCAGCAAGATTCAACCTAGTCTTCACTCTGAACAACTCCGACATAAGGGAAATCGGTTTTGAGGCCCCAGTAGGAATAAGCGACCACAGTACACTGGTGTTTGAGTCTCTGGTTGAGGAAGGGTTAATGAACTCGAGGAGCGGCACTGAAAACAAAAGGCTGGCTTTTCGTTAGGGAAACTACGAGGAGATAAGAAGATTCCTAACAGATATAACATGGGTAACAGAGCTCAAGGGTAAGACGGCCCAAGACTATATCAGACTGGACCACATCACACAGAAGTACAAGGAGGCAGCAAACAAGTTTGTCCCAGTTCAAAAGGAAGACAACGACATGAAGATGAGAAACCCATGGTTTAATCAGAGATGTAGACTAGCTAAGCAGCAAAGTAAAAGGGCATGGAGAAACCATAGGAATAACAGGATACTTGGGAGCAGAGAAAGATACCAGAGTGCCAGGAATGAATATGTCAGGATGAGAAGAGAGGCAGAAAGACAATACGAAAATGACATCACGAGCAAGGCAAAGACTCGGCCTAAATTGCTGCACAGCCACATAATGAGAAAAACAACAGTTTTTTTTATTTTTTTTTTTCTATCACAGACGTGGCCACACAGTTACAATGCTAACCAGCCAACTTGTCCTCTTAAAAAGAACGTCAGTTTTGGCCGTTTGCCTGTATGGCCGAATTTGGATGTAATTTGAAAATGAGAAAAAAAATGAAAATAAATTTGGTATTTTTTTTTCAACAACAGTAAGTTAAGGGTCCTCTGATAGGTTAGGTGGGCAGGAAATTCTCATAAAGTTTCAAAACGTTATGAAAAACGTTAATTTAAAGTGTCCTCTTATAACCTCTGCGCACACGCCGGACAACTCAAACAGAAAACGGAAGAGAACGTCACTTTTATGAGTCGATTTCATTTCAAATTACGTCCAAATTTAGCCATATCGCGCATACGAGCCAAAAGTGACAGTATTTTTAAGAGGGCGGGTTGAACCAGCATATATACATTTTCTTCTGTCCTCCATGGACAGAGTTAGAGATGTGTTAAACATATAGTTCAAGGGTTTATTGAACAATCAACCAGAGGTGATTCGGTGCTTTTAAAATGCTAAGCTAACCTACATATGTAAATACATAGATACACAGATTTACGTATGTCCTACATAAAGTGTTCGATGTGTCCTTTACATAGTGTCATTAATGGGAATTTACAAAGGTGAAATGTAATTCTGATCAGCTTTCATATATACTTTATACACATACATATACATACACACACACATGCATTCACATATATTTGTCTCTTTTACTCTGACAGGGTGAGATAGCTGATAGAGAAACTAGTGTGCAATTAAGCACTTAATTACTGAAGGTGATTAAGGTGCTTTTAAAAGCTCAGGTTATATAGTTACATCACATACATACATTGTATAATTGATACATTACATGGTTAATCTTGGGTACAAGTCCAATATATCATCAAATGTTCCAGTACTCATATAGTAATTACACAGTTCAGCATACCTTAGCCCAGGAGTGTGAAAGTCAGTCAATATGGGACATTCTACAATATAATGTTAAAGAGAGTGCATGTTTTCGCTTTCACAAAGTTGACACATTGTGTACTCGACATTTGAGTTTTGAGAAAGCTGCCAGATACGTCTATATCCCAGGCATATTCTGGCCACTATAACATCACATTGCCGTGTTCTTGTTCTATTAGTCCCATATGTGAATGTCTCCTCACGATATCTATCATAATATTTAATGCTACAGCTTTCAGGTCTTTGTGAATTTGTTAGGTCGGTGAGATCTTCATTAGATATTTGTTTAAGCATTCTCTTTGTCACTGCTAATGAAACACCCAAATCAATTTCTACAACTGGTTTTCTACAGGCTGTCTTTGCAAACATATCAACAGTGTCATGCCTTGAGATGCCAACATGTGATGGTATCCATAGGAATTTAATTTCAAATCTGTTTTCTTTAGCAGCTAAAACATTCATTCGAATATCACTGACTATTTTCTGAGTGTCACTACTATGTACGCTCAATGCCATGAGTGCACTCTGCGAGTCACAGTATATAAGTCCACTGCCTTTGTGTGGTAATGAAATTAAAGATAGGGGCAGAAGGTTTCACTACAAACGACAAGGAAGTGTGTGAGGAACTGAATATGAAATTCCAGGAGGTCTTCACCTCAGAGCAAGGAGAAATTCCAGAGATAAGAGAGGGAATAGTTAACCAGGAACCACTAGAAAAGTTTGAGATTACCAGTGAGGAAGTAAGGAAGTTGTTACTAGAGTTGGATGTGACAAAGGCTATTGGCCCAGATCGAATCTCCCCTTGGATACTAAAGGAAGGGAGCAGAAGTACTGTCCCTGCTACTCTCCATAGTGTATAACAAATCACTGGCAACAGGGTAGCTGCCAGAAATTTGGAAAACAGCTAATGTAGTCCCGATATACAAGAAGGGGGATAGACAGGAGGCACTGAACTACAGGCCAGTGTCCCTAACTTGCATACCATGCAAGCTGATGGAGAAAATTATGCAAAGGAAGCTAGTGGAACATCTGGAGCGAAGTTGACTTTGTAACACAGCATCAACATGGGTTCAAGGATGCCAAGTCCTGCCTCACAGGGTTAATTGAATTCTATAACCAGGCAACAAAAATAAGGCAAGAAAGAGAGGACAGACTGCATATTTTTGGATTGCCAGAAAGCCTTTGATACAGTACCACACAAGAGGCTAGTGAAAAAGCTAGAGATGCAGGCTGGAGTGAAAGGGAAGGTACTCCATTGGATAAGGGAGTACCTAAGCAACAGAAGACAACGAGTCACTGTGAGGGGTGAGGTCTCAGATTGGCGAGACGTCACAAGTGGAGTCCCGCAGGGGTCAGTCCTTGGACCTATACTGTTTCTGATATATGTAAATGATCTCCCAGAAGGGAATAGACTCGTTCTTCTCAATGTTTGCTGATGATGCAAAAATTATAAGGAGGATTGAAACAGAGGAGAATAGTAGGAGGCTACAAGATGACCTGAAAAGATTGAATAAATGGTCAAACAAATGGCTGCTCAAGTTCAACCCGACTAAATACAAAGTAATGAAACTAGGCGGCGGAAACAGAAAGCTAGACACAGGATACAGAATAGGAGAGGAAGTACTCCATGAAACGGACAGAGAAAAAGATCTAGGGGGTTGATATCACACCAAACCTGTCTCTTGAAGCTCACATAAAAAGAATTACGTCTGTGGCATATTCGAGCCTGGCTAACATCAGAGCAGTAATCAGGAACCTGTGTAAGGAATCATTTAGAATCTTGTATACCACAAATTTAAGACCAATCGTGGAGTATGCAGCACCTGCATGGAGCCCGTACTTTGTCAAGCACAAGACGAAGCTTGAAAAGTTTCAGAGGTATACCACTAAACTTGTCCCGGAACAAAGAGTCATGAGTTACGAGGAAAGGATGTGAGAGATGCACCTAAGGTAAGGTAATTATCAAAAGAAAGCACCAAACCAGGAAGGCTATATAGCACCATCAAAGTGCGAAATAATCAGAGGGCGCTAAATATCACCAAGAATGCCAATACGAGAACAGAAACGCATAAGTTGAACAATATCAAAAGTATCCGACTCACCAAGAATTCTATCAAGGGACAAATGACCGCGAGGGACAGTCAGAAAGCAAGACACATGCTCGTCCTGGAAGTCAGGACATTACTAACTACAGAAGACCAACAACCCTGCCAACGGGCAACGATGGAAGAATGAATAACAGGATAAAAGTCGGAATAACGAATACCTTTACGGGAGATGGGACAAGAACGGATAGCTTCACTAGCAGCAGCATCCGAACGCTCATTTAAAGAAACACCAATATGGCTGGGAACCCAGCAAGACTCTACTGATTTAAATTTATTAGAAATAAGAAACAGCCAATGTTGAATCACGATGACCACCGGATGGACAGGATTAAAGGACTCTAGAGCCATGAGGGCTATACGAGAGTCAACTACAACCACAAAGGAGGAACGACAATGAGAAAGCAAGAGACGGAGAGCAGAGAGAATAGCATAAAGTTCTGCTGTGAAAACGCTAGCCTCCGAAGGGAGGCGACACATATAAGTGTGGTCAGGAAAAACAACAGAGTAGCCCACACCATCCGCAGACTTAGACCCATCGGTGAAGACGGAAATAGAGTGGGAGTGTGAAGAAAAGTGCTCAAGGAAAAGGCGTTTCAGAACCGTAGGAGGGGTAAAAGCTTTAGTGAAACTCTCCACGGAGGCAAGGAAGGAACAATACGAGGAGAAACATTAGAAATATGAACAGAAAGAGAATCCTGTAAGCGAGATAACGGGACAGAATGAGGGAGGCGATGAAGAGGAACAGGAACCACAGAAGGGGTAAAAGTTAAAGAACGACAGAGGCGAGAGGAAGGATGTTGTAAGGACCGTGCAAGATAGCGAAGACAGTAGCGATCACGGAAGTCCTGGAGAGAGAGGAAGCCAGTGTCAACATACAAACTGAGGGCGGAAGTTGAACGAAATGCACCAGAGCTGAGACGCAACCCAGCATGGTGCAAAGCATAAAGACGGCGAAGAGTAGAAGGAGAGGCAGAAGAGTATGCAGGGCCACCATAATCGAGTTTAGACAGGAGGAGCGAGGAGTGCAAATAGAGGAGCGTGCGCCTATCCGCTCCCCAAGAAGTATGGGACAAACCCTTAATTAGGTTAAGGGCCTTAGAGCATTCAACTTGGAGGTAAGAGATATGGGCTGACCAAGACAAACGAGTGTCAAAGATTAACCCCGAAAGCTTAGCGGAATCCCTGTACACAAAGGGATGACCATAAAGCGACAAAGAGGGACGAAGAACGACATGCTTTGGAGTAAAAGTCATAGCACAAGTCTTAGACGCAGAGAACTTGAAGCCATGATCGGTGGCCCAAGACGACATGGCATCAATCGCAAGTTGAAGCCGCCGTTGAAGGAGAGGCAAATCATCACCCTGACAGCAAAGGGTAAGATCGTCAAGATATTGAGCGAAGAAGATACCAGAAGGAAGAGAGGAAAGAAGACCATTGAGGGCAACTAGAAAAAGAGTAGTGCTCAGAACACTTCCCTGGGGTACACATTCATACTGCCAAAAAGGGGCAGAGAGAGTGGTACCAAGCCGCACACGAAAGGAACGACGAGAGAGGAAACTCTGGAGGAAGAGAGGGAGATTCCCACGAAGGCCAAAAGAATGAAGTTGATACAAAATATGAATCCGCCAGATAGTGTCGTAAGCCTTTTCCAGGTCAAAAAGGAGGCGCAACAACGGAGGTCTTCGCAGCAAAAGCAGTATGAATATAGACCTCCAAGTTCACCAGGACATCCGTTGTGCTGCGGCACTTGCGGAAACCAAATTGAGAAGGGGAGAGGTGGTGATAGTGTTCTAAGAACCACATCAAACGAACGTTAACTATACGTTCAAAGAGCTTGCAGACACAACTCGTGAGGGCAATAGGGCGGAAATCCTTAGGGGATGACCCGAGAGACACTGGTTTCCGAACAGGGAGGACAACAGCATCGAGCCAGTCTTCAGGGACTGACGACGACTTTCAGACCCGATTGTACAGACTCAGCAAATACTGAGACGTGCACGGAGGGAGATGGCAATGTATTTCATAATGAATGCCATCAGAGCCCGCTGCTGGAGAACCGCAGAGGGCTACGGCAGACTGAAGGTCAGAGAGAGAGAGAAGGGATCATTATAGGGAAGGTGAAGATGAGTACAGAAATTTAAAGGACGAGATTCAAGAATAGGCTTACGAAGAAGGAAGGATTGGAGAAGATGAAAACCAGAACTAACAGATGAAAAGTGGAAACCCAGTTCAGTCGCGACCTGCAACGGGTCCGGCACAAGAGCACCATGGAGGCGAAGGACCGGCGACACATCGGGAACGAATTTACCTGCAATCTTGCGAATACGCTTCCAGACCAGTGGTAGAAGAGTCTCGGACGTAACGGTGGAGACATAAGATATCCAGAAAGAAAGTTTAGCCACACGGAAGGTCCTACGGGCCACTGCACCTGCTTTCCGAAACAAAAGAGAAGACTCAACCGTCTGCCGGTGGCGATGTCTCTTCCAGGCTGCACGCTTACAGCGGACAGCCCGAGCACAGTCCACATTCCACCAGGAAACGTACTTCCGCGTTCCCCGAGAGGAAGAGCGAAGAATAGAGCGGAGGGCAACGTCGAAGACAGTGTCATGAAAAAGAAGGAGGGCGCGAGGGAGAGGCAGAACGGAGAGGTCAGAAATAGTAGCACTGAGAGTAAAGAGGCACCCGTCAGCCTTGGCAAACCGCCACCTAGGGAAGGAGAGAGGAGAGTGAAAAGAAAAAAAAGGAACAACGATAGGAAAATGATCACTGCCATGGAGGTCATCAAGGATCCGACACCTGAAATCCAAGGAAAGTGATGACGAGCACAGAGAAAGATCAAGACAGGGAAGGGAGCGAGTCCGAAAGTCCAAATGAGTGGGCTCATCAGAATTAGAAGGGACAGGGAAGAAGAGAGGATGAAAGGTTCAAGGAGGCGACTCCGGGTGTTTGTCAGCACATCATATCCCAAAGGGCATAACGACAATTAAAATCACCCAGCAGGAACACAGGCTCCGACAAGGAGTCTAGGAGGTGTTTAAGATCGTTAAGAGAAAGTGGGACAGTTCGGGGGGGGGGGGGAGAGATAAATGGAACAAACCGTGTACCATTTACGCAGAAAGACACGGGCAGCAGAACAGTGTAGAGGCGAGGAAAAAAGTAAGGGGGTGAAGGGAACATCTGAGCAAATCAAGAGAGCAGAGGAGTTATTGGCCCCAGCAACAGTTGGGGGGGGGGGAGAAAAAAGAATAGCAACGGAAGCAACCAGGACGAACACCAAGCATCGGCTCCTGGAGACAGACACAACGGGGCGAAAACTGTGAAATTAGAAGTTGGAGGTCAAGGAAATTGGCGTAATATTCATGGATGTTCCACTGAAGAATAGACATCTGCAAAAAAGAGAAAGGATAGCATCAGAGAGCAAAGAATAAACAAAGGTGAAAAAGGAACACAGCACGTTAAAGAAGCACAGGGTCAGGGTCAGCGAAGTCAGGGTTAGGGGGGCATGGGTAAACTGAGTAAAGAAGGAGGGAAAGAAGCGGGAGGGCAGACCAGAGGTGGACGAGCAGGGTCTGGAGGAGGAGAAGGAAGAGGAGGAGGAGGAGGAGGGGCAGAAAGAGGGGAGCGCACCTCAGCAAGGGCAGTAACCGAGACGGAACTGGTGGCTAAAGAAACACCCACATTAGGAACAGGGGGCTCCACCACCGAAGCGGGAGGGGAAGGAACGATAGAATCAGAGATAGGGGGTGAAGAAGAAAGCGAAGCCTTCTTACCTACCGGGTAGGAAGAAGGAGAGAAGCCAGGTTTCCGCTTCTGACTCAAAGAGACAGGTGTCTTAGCAGCAATGTACTGGGCAACAGACTCCAGCGTCTCGATAGGAGAGGAAGAGCGAGAGCAAACAACACGACCACCAGGAGAGCGATGGACATCGGCCCGCACAGTCAGGCGGCTTGCATATTTGAGTGGAGAGCCAAGAGACAGAAGAGAATGACGGGAAGGACGACCAGAGGGAGAGGAGAAAGAAGACACAGGAGGACATGACAGACTGGGTAGAAAGAAGGGGAGCCCTAGACAGAGAACCAGAAGGGGGACCAGGAAAAGACAAACGGTCCCGGTGCTTTAAGTTGAGGACGGCCGCCTCAAGTTTGTAACGTATACACGTGCGGGAGAATGTAGGGTGGGCCTCACGATATTGAGGCAGCGGGTCTGGGGAGAACTGCACTCCAACTTAGAGTGACCCTCGCCCTCCATACATGGGACAGAGAGAGAGACAGGACTAGAACATTTGAGGGCACCATGCCCAAACCTCCAGCACTTATTACAGAGCCGAGGAGACGGAATATACTCCTGACAACGGAGCATCTGTCTCCAGCAAGAATGACCGAGGGTGGAAGGGTCCTACCATTAAAGGTAATCTTCACAACCCGAAGGGGCAGGACAGCGATGACCACGAGGGGGACGAGTAAACGTATCCACCTGGAGGACAGAATGACCCTGGGCCTCGAGGATATGGCTTGATATCCTCGTGGCAGTCTTTTAGATTCCTAACACCGGTTGCAACATGGTGCGGAAGGAAAACAGAGCCAAACACTGGCATTTAACCAAGCATTCTTTAAGACCCGAAGAGGGGTCTCGCCAAGGCAGGATAAGGCGGCCAAGCGGGTGGCTGCATCTTGAGAAGGGGCAGCAACGACACGGGTACTGAGACAGGTGGGGTTGAAGGCAACAGAGGCATCTACGGAATCTAAAAGATGCCTATGAAGGGAAAAATCGTCAGGAGGAGTTGAATCTAAAGGATGGAGGTCAAAGTACTGAGTCCACGTAGCAGGACCAAACAAAGCATGGTACAAATTAGTATGGGAAGGGAGCATACGAGAGCGACCGTGGCGGGGACGGCGATGAGAACCTTTAGAGAGAGACGGGTCAAAAGGTGCAGTAGTCACAATAAGAGATGGAGCCTTGCAAGGGGACGAGGCGGTCACCACAGCAGGCTTGAGGCTCTACCCAACCACAGAGGAGGGAGGGGAGCAGGGAGGAAGAGTCCGGTCTGGGCCTAAACCGGGCTCTGTAGTGGGGGCTACAGATCCCGGTCATCCAGGACGGTCTGACTCAGGGGCCTGGTCGCCCACCCTATGAGCCTGGTTAGGAGTAGTCAAGTCGTCATCCATATAGCAAACCAACACAAAAGGGATGGGACCCGGAACCAAGGGATACCACCTACCAGGGCAGCCAGGGAGGCCGAGTGCGGGCCAGTGCAGGATGGGTGTGTCGTCCCCAGCGGTGCTCCCCCTCTTCAACAGGGGGGTCCTACTACATCGTTCATTCTCCCACACTGGTGCTAAGACCCCATTCCCCCTATCGCCCCAGCCTGGACACCCAACCATCCACTCAGGGCGGCCCCTCACAGGCGACCCCTCCAGTGGGTGGTCCGATGACTCACAAGGCCCCTACGTGGTGCCCTTCAGCACATACACCACCCAAAGAGGGGGCACAGGCAACCCACACCGGTCCCGGAGGTGTACGTGAGCCCCTCACCAC